>NC_053026.1:299270045-299402640 GCF_003073215.2 Triticum urartu | reverse complement strand
TTTACTTTGCCTTTACTTTTTACTTTGCATCTTTATACCAAAAATACTATATCTATCAGATCTCACTCTCATAAGTGACCGTGAAGGGATTGACAACCCCTAATCGCGTTGGTTGCGAGTAGCTATCGCTTTGTGCAGGTACGAGGGACTTGAGCGTGGGCTCCTACTGGATTGATACCTTGGTTCTCAAAAACTGAGGGAAATACTTACGCTACTCTGCTGCATCATCCCTTCCTCTTCGGGGAAAACCAACGCAAGCTCAAGACGTAGCAGTTAGTCCCAAAAATAATATAAAAGTGGAAAATAAAGCCCAATATTGCCCAAAACAGTAGATAATGTAGCATGGAGCAATCAAAAATTATAGATACGTTGGAGACGTATCAAGCATCCCCAAGCTTAATTCCTGCTCGTCCTCGAGTAGGTAAATGATAAAAAAGATAATTTTTGATGTGGAATGCTAGTTGGCATAATTTCAGTGTAATTCTTCTTACTTGTGATATGAATATTCAGATCCGAAAGATTCAAGACAAAAGTTCATATTGACATAAAAGTAATAATACTTCAAGCATACTAACTAAGCAATTATGTCTTCTCAAAATAACATGGCCAAAGAAAGCTATCCCTACAAAATCATATAGTCTGGCTATGCTCCATCTTCACCACACAAAATATTTAAATCATGCACAACCCCGATGAAAAGCCAAGCAATTGTTTCATACTTTTGATGTTCTCAAACTTTTTCAATCTTCACGCAATACATGAGCATGAGCCATGGATATAGCACTATAAGTGGAATAGAATGGTGGTTGTTGAGAAGACAAAAAGGAGAAGATAGTCTCACATCAACTAGGCGTATCAATGGGCTATGGAGATGCCCATCAATAGATATCAATGTGAGTGAGTAGGGATTGCCATGCAACGGATGCACTAGAGCTATAAGTGTATGAAAGCTCAAACAGAAACTAAGTGGGTGTGCATCCAATTTGCTTGCTCACGAAGACCTAGGGCATTGTGAGGAAGCCCATCATTGGAATATACAAGCCAAGTTCTATAATGAAAATTTCCCACTAGTATATGAAAGTGACAACATAGGAGACTCTCTATCATGAAGATCATGGTGCTACTTTGAAGCACAAGTGTGGTAAAAGGATAGTAGCATTGTCCCTTCTCTCTTTTTCTCTCATTTTTTTATTTTTTTATTTGTGCCTTTTCTCTTTTTTATGGCCTCTTTTCTTTCTCTTTTTTTATTTGGGCTTCTTTGGCCTCTTTTCTTTCTTTTTCGTCCGGAGTCTCATCCCGACTTGTGGGGGAATCATAGTCTCCATCATCCTTTCCTCACTGGGACAATGCTCTAATAATGACGATCATCACACTTTTATTTACTTACAACTCAAGAATTACAACTCGATACTTAGAACAAGATATGCCTCTATATGAATGCCTCCGGTGGTGTACCGGGATGTGCAATGACTCATGAGTGACATGTATGAAAGAATTATCAATGGTGGCTTGGCCACAAATACGATGTCAACTACATGATCATGCTAAGCAATATGACAATGATGAAGCATGTCATAATAAACGGAACGGTGGAAAGTTGCATGGCAATATATCTCGGAATGGCTATGGAAATGGCATAATAGGTAGGTATGGTGGCTGTTTTGAGGAAGGTATATGGTGGGTGTATGGTACCGGCGAAAGTTGCGCGGTACTAGAGAGGCTAGCAATGGTGGAAGGGTGAGAGTGCGTATAATCCATGGACTCAACATTAGTCATAAAGAACTCACATACTTATTGCAAAAATCTATTAGTTATCGAAACAAAGTACTACGCGCATGCTCCTAGGGGGATAGATTGGTAGGAAAAGACCATCGCTCGTCCCCGACCGCCACTCATAAGGAAGGCAATCAATAAATAAATCATGCTCCGACTTCATCACATAACGGTTCACCATACGTGCATGCTACGGGAATCACAAACTTCAACACAAGTATTTCTCAAATTCACAACTACTCAACTAGCATGACTCTAATATTACGATCCTCATATCTCAAAACAATCATCAAGTATAAACTTCTCTTAGTATTCAACACACTCATAAGAGAATTTTATTATTCTTGAATACCTAGCATATTAGGATTTTAAGAAAATTACCATGCTATTAAGACTCTCAAAATAATCTAAGTGAAGCATGAGAGTTCATCTATTTATTCAAAATAAAACTACCACCATGCTCTAAAAGATATAAGTGAAGCACTAGAGCAAATGACAAACTACTCCGAAGGATATACGTGAAGATCAATGAGTAGTTGAATAATTATGCAACTATGTGAAGACTCTCTAACATTTAATAATTTCAGATCTTGGTATTTTATTCAAACAGCAAGCAAAGCAAAAGAAAATGACATTCTAAGAATAGCAAACATCATGTGAAGAAGCAAAAACTTAGGATCAACCAATACTAACCGATAGTTGTTGAAGAAGAAAGGTGGGATGCCAACCGGGGCATCCCCAAGCTTAGAGGCTTGAGACTTCTTGAAATATTACCTTGGGGTGCCTTGGGCATCCCCAAGCTTGAGCTTTTGTGTCTCCTTAATTCCTCTCATATCACAGTCTCCCTAAATCTCAAAAGCTTCATCCACACAAAACTCAACAAGGACTCGTGAGATAAGTTAGTACAAACCATTGCCAAAACCTTATCATACTCTACTGTAGAAAATCACTAAAATTATTATTCTACATTGCATACTAAATGTCTCTGCATATTTAATAGTCCTATCCTCAAATAGAATCATTAAAGAAGCAAACATATGCAAACAATGCAAACATAACAGCAATCTGCTTAAACAGGATAGTCTGTAAAGAATGCAGCAACATCCATACTTACCTAGCTCCAAAAATTATGAAAGAAAATTCCCACTGTAGTAAATTTCTCAGATCTTAATATGAAAAAGGTTTCAACATTTTATCACATTCTGACTTTTCTAGGGAATTAGTGCAACAACGGTAAATTTTCTGTTTTCAAACAGCAACATGTATACTTGTAACATAGGCATAGTAAAGGTATCAATGCCACTTTTATTGAAATAAAAGATGCAAAACATTGTTCTAAATAACATCAAGCAAATTAAAACAAAATAAATTGACGCTCCAAGCAAAACACATATCATGTGGTGAATAAAAATATAGCTCCAAGTAAAGTTACCGATGGAAGTGGACGAAAGAGGGGATGCCTTCCGGGGCATCCCCAAGCTTAGGCTCTTGGCTATCCTTGAATATTACCTTGGGGTGCCTTGAGCATCCCAAAGCTTAGGCTCTTGCCACTCTTTATTCCATAGTCCATCGAATCCTTACCCAAAACTTGAAAACTTCACAACACAAAACTTAACAGAAAACTCATAAGCTCCGTTAGCGAAAGAAAACAAAACACCACTTCAAGGTACTGTAATGAACTCATTATTTATTTATATTGGTGTTAACACTACTGTATTCCAACTTCTCTATGGTTTATAAACTATTTTACTAGCCATAGATTCATCAAAATAACCAAACAACACACGAAAACAGAATCTGTCAGAAACAGAATAGTCTGTAGTAATCTGGATCAAACGTATACTTCTGGAACTCATAAAATTCTAAAATAAATTTCTGGAACTGAGGAATTTATCTATTAATCATATTCAAAAATAATTAACTAAATATCACTCTCCAAATAAAAATGGCAGCAATTCTCGTGAGCGCTAAAGTTTCTGTTTTTTTACAGCATGATCAACAAGACTCTCCCCAAGTCTTCCCAAAGGTTCTACTTGGCACAAACACTAATTAAAAGCATAAAACCACATCTAAACAGAGGCTAGATGAATTATTTATTACTTAACAGGAACAAAAAGCAAAAAGCAAAAATAATATTGGGTTGCCTCCCAACAAGCGCTATCGTTTAACGCCCCTAGCTAGGCATTATGATTTCAATGATGCTCACATACAGGATAAGAATTGTAACATAAAAAGAGCATCATGAAGAATATTACTAGCACATTTAAGTCTAACATACTTCCTATGCATAGGGATTTTGTGAGCAAACAACTTGTGGGAACAAGAATCAACTTGCATAGGAAGGTAAAACAAGCATAACTTCAAAACTTTAAGCACATAGAGAGGAAACTTGATATTATTGCAATTCCTACAAGCATATATTCCTCCCTCATAATAATTTTCAGTAGCATCATGAATGAATTCAACAATATAACCAGCACCTAAATCATTCTTTTCATGATCTACAAGCATATAAATTTTATTACTCTCCACATAAGCAAATTTCTTCTCATGAATAATAGAGGGAGCAAACTCAACAAAATAACTATCATGTGATTGAAAAGTAAGATCAAGATGACCAGTTTCATGGTTATCATTATTATTTAAAGCATACGTGTCATCACAATAATCATCATAGATAGGAGGCATGCTTTCATCATAGTAAATTTTGTCATCAAAGCTTGGGGAACAAAAAATATCATCTTCATCAAACATAGCTTCCCCAAGCTTGTGGCTTTGCATATCATTAGCATCATGGATATTCAAGGAATTCATACTAAATACATTGCAATCATGCTCATCATTCAAATATTTAGTGCCAAATTTTTTAATGCATTCTTCTTCTAACACTTTGGCACAATTTTCCTTTCCATCATACTCACGAAAGATATTAAAAAGGTGAAGCATATGAGACAAACTTAATTCCATTTTTTTGTAATTTTCTTTTATAAACTAAACTAGTGATAAAACAAGAAACTAAAAGACTCTATTGCAAGATCTAAAGATATACCTTCAAGCGCTAACCTCCCCGGCAACGGCGCCAGAAAAGAGCTTGATGTCTACTACACAACCTTCTTCTTGTAGACGTTGTTGGGCCTCCAAGTGCAGAGGTTTGTAGGACAGTAGCAAATTTCCCTCAAGTGGATTACCTAAGGTTTATCAATCCGTAGGAGTCGTAGGATGAAGATGGTCTCTCTCAAGCAACCTTGCAACCAAATAACAAAGAGTCTCTTGTGTCCCCAACACACCCAATACAATGGTAAATTGTATAGGTGCACTAGTTCGGCAAAGAGATGGTGATACAAGTGGTATATGGATAGTAGATAAAGGTATTTGTAATATGAAATTATAAAAACAGCAAGGTAACAAGTGATAAAAGTGAGCATAAATGGTATTGCAATGCGTTGAAACAAGGCCTAGGGTTCATACTTTCACTAGTTTAAGTTCCCTCAACAATGATAACATAATTGGATCACATAACTATCCCTCAACATGCAACAAAGAGTCACTCCAAAGTCACTAATAGCGGAGAACGAACGAAGAGATTATGGTAGGGTACGAAACCACCTCAAAGTTATTCTTTCCAATCAATCCATTGGGCTATTCCTATAAGTGTCACAAACAACCCTAGAGTTCGTACTAGAATAACACCTTAAGACACAAATCAACCAAAACCCTAATGTCACCTAGATACTCCAATGTCACCTCAAGTATCCGTGGGTATGATTATACGATAAGCATCACACAATCTCAGATTCATCTATTCAACCAAGACATAGAACCTCAAAGAGTGCCCCAAAGTTCCTACCGGAGAATCACGACGAAAACGTGTGCCAACCCCTATGCATAGGTTCATGGGCGGAACCCGCAAGTTGATCACCAAAACATACATCAAGTGGATCAATAGAATACCCCATTGTCACCACGGGTATCCAACGCAAGACATACATCAAGTGTTCTCAAATCTTTAAAGACTCAATCCGATAAGATTACTTCAAAGGGGAAACTCAATTCATTACAAGAGAGAAGAGGGGGAGGAGAAACATAGGATCCAACTATAATAGCAAAGCTCGCGATACATCAAGATCGTATCACCTCAAGAACACGAGAGAGAGAGAGAGATCAAACACATAGGTACTGGTACATACCCTTAGCCCCGAGGGTGAACTACTCCCTCCTCGTCATGGAGAGCACCGGGATGATGAAGATGGTCACCGGAGAAGGATTGCCCCCTCCGGCAGGGTGCCGGAACGGGTCTAGATTGGCTTTCGGTGGCTACGGATGCTTTTGGCGGCGGAACTCCCGATCTATTCTCCATTTACAAGGGGTACGTCGGTGGACCGAAGGGGGGCCACGAGGCAGGGGGCGCGCCCCAGGGGGGTGGGCGCGCCCCTACCCTCGTGAGCACCTCCTTCATATTCTGACATAGGGTGCAAGTCTATCCGGTAGGTTTCCTTCCAAAAATAACTTCTCTAGTTGATTTCGTTCCGTTTTGACTCCGTTTGATATTCCTTTTCCTCGAAACACTAAAATAGGCATAAAACAACAAATCTGGGCTGGGCCTCCGGTTAATAGGTTAGTCCCAAAAATAATATAAAAGTGGAAAATAAAGCCCAACATTGCCCAAAACAGTAGATAATATAGGATGGAGCAATCAAAAATTATAGATACGTTGGAGACGTATCAGGGAACGAGAGGATGATCTCCGCAAAGACCACCCACACCTATTTTCTAGCCAACTTGAATCTCGAGGGCGAGATTCATCTTAAGGGGGGTAGGTTTCTAACATCCCAAATTTTCAATTTGGAATGTTATACATAGGTCATTCAGGCATATCATATTTTATTGCATTTTCGTTCCGCAATCCCCAAAATCCTAAGCAACTCGAGAGTTGGGGATTTCCCGGTTTTCATATTTGATTTTTATCAAATAATGGAACGAGGATTTTTGATTTTAATAATTTTTCTCTCTGAAAAATATTTCATATTAAAAAAAATATATGAGAGGAGATAATATGACTTCTCCAAAATAACTGAAATATTGGAGGAAAAATATTAAAATCATTTTCTTTATTTTATTTGATTTTTATTTGGATTTTATTTGCATTAGAAAAAATTCTGCGTTTTAAAAAATTTCATTTTAGGGCCAAGAGAATGTTCATCTCGTCCTAAATATTTTATTTAGGCGGTGAAAATTTGTTTTGGCATTTTTAGTTTTTTATTTTATTTTCTAGGATTTTATTTCTGTCGGCGAAAATGTTTTTTTAAGAAGAGGTTCCGCCGGCTGGGCCGAAACCCAGCCAGGCCGCCGGCCCAACCGCCCGCGCCGCCGCCTCCCCCCTCTTTATATACCCCGCCGCCCCGAGCCACCCACCACCACCACCGCAGCCCCGCCGCTGAGCCGCCGCCGCCCGCGCCTCGCCGCCGTCGAGCCCCGCCACCTCGCGAGCCGCCGCCCCGCCGCCCAACCCTGCCTCACCGGAGCCCCTCGCCGGAGGTACCGCGCCCGCCGGGTTTTAAAAAAAAACCGTTTGTTTTTTTAGAAACCCTAGTTTGTTTTTTTAGATCGGTTCACCGGTTTTTCTCGGTTCTTCTAAATAGCGGACGTTCGTCCGTACGTTTGTTTTTACGAATGGTTTTCGCCCGCTAGTTACAGTTAACGTTTTCTTTTTATCGGATTTATCTGCGATTGTTTTCGATCGCGATTTCTAATCCGATCTTAGTTTCTGTTTATCTTTTCGCTCGTTAGTCGGAATCAGGCGATTCAAGCGCCTAGATCTTCGTCTCGAGACCCTCTTTCTGTTTAATCAACTTAAACAAGATTTTGGTACTGTAAAATTTTACCTTAGTCCAGATTAGTAAACGGATCTTGTTTCTTTCACCGTTTGAGTTTTGTTGCTCCGTTTGATTTGATTCTTTTTGCAAACCGGAGTTATTAAGTTGAACTTTCTGGTCAAGCTCTCTTATTTGAGTTTTGCTTGTGCATCTTTGCTTGTTGCTTATGTATTTTATTTTTTGTTTGCGATAGAATTCCCGGAGTGCGAAGTGTGTTACTACGAGTCCCTAGGATTTGTGGATCATCAGCAAGGCAAGTAACACTTTGATCATATCCCTTTTATACCCAGTTTTTATGCATTAGTTTCACCCTCAAACATTGGATGAGTATGATTGATAACATGTGGGTATTGGGAAGTAGTTGATGAGGTAGGAACCTATTGCCCTGCATTCAAACCCTTGGGAGTTACTTCTACGCGTTGCTTATATTATTTTGCTATGCTCGTAGACGTCGTTTGGGTTTGAGTGAAATCCATGACAGATGTGAGATTGTTAATTAATGGTTCAACTTAAGGTGGCAACTTAAATTAACACCTGGGTGGATTGAGGCACCTGGGGAACCCAGTGTTGTCTGTTTTTTTGGAAATCCCGGGGTACCCGTGTGATCTTCCTATGGACTGCCACCCAGGCTCAAAGGGAACTGGGATGATTCATGCTAGAAACTTCCGTGTGCAGCCACAAGCTATTATGGGCTCTAGCATAGTTGAGTAAGTTACGTGAAGCTCTCGAAGAGGTGGATCAGCAGGTAGTGGGTTTTGTAGGTTCGGTATGGTCTTCCCGGAGTAGAGAGTTAATGTTTCTGTAAGACTGTGTATCCGTCATCCGTTTCTCAAACACCTTGTAGTGCGAGAAATACAACGGAGGCGATCGAGTCTTGTGGGGAAAAGTGCGCAAACCTCTGCAGAGTGTACAATCTAATCATGGTTAGCCGTCTCCCCGGTTATGGACAATTTTGAGTATCTCGTACTTGGGTTATCACATGTATCTCATCACTCTTAATTAATATTGTTGGGTTGTTAACTACTTTAATTTGGGATTGAGTTGGGGGTACCTTCTCAATATTGTTCAACCACCATGATAGTTAAATTAAAATCTATTCCTTTGTTGTAGGGAAAAATTGGCTTTTCGCAAAACTATAACCATAGAGCTTTCCACCAGCCAAATATGCATATAGATATAGCATTACTCTGTTCATGCTCTACTGTGTTATATTGCCAGCATATTCCATGTGCTGACCCGTTTTGGGCTGCAACGTATTATGTTGCAGACTTCTCAGACGAGGAGTAAGGTTCGTTAGGTCGTTGTCGTGCAGCTCAGCTATGCCATTGGAGTTGATGGACTCACTTTATCTTCCAAGCCTTCCGCTGTTATCATATTAGATGGCCTTAAGCCATATTATTGTAATAAGTTCTCTTTTGAGATATTTGATGTAATAAGTGTGTGATTGCTACTATGTTATAAATCCTTCGAGTACTATGTGTGTCAGCATTACCAATCCAGGGATGACACTGAAGCACAGAGACTTGACCATTTGAGGTCGGGTCGCTACAGGTTCCTTCAGTCATCCAGACAATCTTTCCATCTGGATAGAAATGAGCAGTGGAGTAGAATTGCATAATCATTTCATCATTCCACTTGGTCAACTTCTGACCAACAAACTTATCAACTTCATTCATCCGGAAGCTCTCATGCACACCTGGGAAGTAGTCCTCAGTGTCATTGATGTATGTCTAGTCAACCCATCTCATATCACTGACAATAGGCTTCTTGTCTAGTAAGATTGTCTCATAGAAGTCTTGCTGTTCCTTGGTGTGGAAACGATAATCTGCAACAATCCTTCTCCTGATGGCATAAGGATCAGTTCGTCTCCACAATCTTAGACCTGCATCCTTTCTTTCCTTCATGTTCTTAGCAACAGGATGATCATCACTATGATCTGGAATCTTTAGCTTCCACTTTCTGAGCACTTGTGGCTCTTCATCCTCTTGAACTTAAGGCACTGGGGCCTTGTTCTTCTCAGAGGTAGGGATCTTCCTAGTGGATCTCTTGGGTGCAGAAGGTTTTGGAGCTTGAGCTGGAGTTGGAGGCTTGGGGGCTGTCTTGGGCTCAGATGGAGCAGCCCCAAACTTGATAGCATCCCCATGAGCTTATGAGCCACTGGAGGTGGTGCAGCTGGCTCTTGCTCCTCCTCTTCTTCATCTGATCCTCTTATCATGGAAGGTTTGCCAATAACTCTGGCCATACTCTTCTTGACTCTCTCCTTTATCTTCTTTCCTTCAACAACCTCTTCTTCTCTTGGTTCAAGAGTGAACTCCATAGTTTCCTGAGTGGAGGCTCTGGCTTTAGACATGGGCTTCCTCTTGGCAGGAGCTTTCTTTGGCATACCAGGTTTTGTGGCAGCAGTAGCAGCATACTCCTTCTTGAGAACTTTCTTCTTTGAGGTCACCTCCTCATCAACAACAAAGTCCTCATCCTCAGATTCTGAGGTTCTCTTCTTTCTTTGCCTAGTAGCAGCCGTAGGCAAGTTGCTTGGAGTGCTTCCGCTACCATCTTCATAACAGCTATTGGAGGGACTAGTGCCCTCACTGAGATTCACTTGCTCTTCAGACCTGTTCTAACTGCCATTGCCCTCTGACATCTCTGAAACTGGGCCTGTGAATAGATAGGTATAGGTAGAGTCAATGAGCATCACAAAGCATAACTATTTTGCAAACATATTGAGACAAAAACTTAACTTTAGTTTTCTACAGAAAGCATTTCGAAGCTACCGATATGACAAACTCGGTGACACCGAAGCATTAACAAAATCTAAACATGCAATTTCGGTCAGACCGAAATGCAGTTTGGTGACTCCGAGATGCTAGGGTTTCACAGAGTAAGTGATTTAGGTCACACCGATTAGTACGCTTCGGTCAGACAGAGTTGTACTTGTGCAATGGCCTGAGCCAAATCGGTGAGACCGAGATCCTCAGATCGGTCGGTCCGAGATGAGTTCGGTGGAAACCTAACCCTAAGTTTTTGCATAAAATCTATTCTAATGGAACTTTTCAGTGGATAGATTGATCTCATTCGTGGTAAGAATAATGGCAATGATCTTTGTGCGAGAATCGAAAAAAGAGAACGCACAAAGAGGTCGAGTCCGTACCCTAGCTTGGCGATGAACTCGCTACGGCGACAATGGCGGTGAGATTTCTGTTGACGGTGATGGAGACCAATGGCAGGAGGGCACTGGCGACGACGGTGACGATCTGGAAACCAAGGAGGCGACAGAGCTGGGAGGAACGGATGAGTGGTTTGGAGGAATTTCCAAAATTTCAACCCGCAATATATATACCTGTCACTGTCGGTGTGACCAAGTGGAACGACTCGGTGGCACCGAGATGCAAAACTGCTAGCAGTTACTACAGCTCGGTGTGACCGAATTGTTCAAATCGGTTGCACCGAGGTGAAAACCTAGATCAACTTAATGAATTCGGTGAGACTGAGTGTGATGAGTTGGTCTGACTGGATGCATTAAGAGGTTTTGGAATTTTAAGCCCTTGACAGATCGGTGACTCCGAGTGCTCCTCACCCGGAGGGTCCGAATTCGACTTGTTCAAAATTTGTGATGTAGCATGAATAGAGTTTGAGATGAGAAAAGCATATATAGCTAGAGGGAGTACTTAGGCATTCTTGTCCATCCATTTGGCAAAGAGAAAAGCCAAACAATCGAAGCAACAAATGGATGCCCTCGAATGGAGAAACTTATGCAACCAACATGCTCACACAATAAGATAGCAAATAAAATATGTGGCAAAGCATGCACAAACACTCTAGCATCTATCAAGCAATTGGCGATGACTAGGTCATCTATATATGAGTATATTGACTGAGGAGTCAAATGAGAACATTTGATCACAGGTTGAAAGTGCAACTAATCCCCGGGTGGTTTTGGTAATTCATAACAACATATAGCTCATTGAACTAATATCCATTCAAGTTAGATATTTCAGAAAGTTCAATAATTGGCATGGCATGGACTAGAGATGTGGACCCCTCAAAATTTTAAGGACAAAGATTGGCAAAAGCTCAAGACTCTTCATTTCTATTTTAGTGATCCAAGATCACATTGAGTCCATAGGAAAAGCCAATACTATTAAAAGGGGATGGGGTGTTGCTTAATGATCTACTTGCTCAAAATGCATAGTGATATGCTCCAAAGCCCTCAACCACTTTCTCATTCCCAAATATGTCCAAAACCTAAAGTCAAACTCGGCCCCACCGATTTGATCTATCCGGCACCGCCAAGTTCTTTTGACATAGCCACTGCTAGAAACCCTAATCAATTCGGTCTCACCGATCGGGATCTCGGTCTCACCGAGATGGCAATGCAAACTCTCTGTTTCCCTTCGTAACGTTTCGGTCTTACCGAAATGAGCGATCGGTCCCACCAAGTTCACAATGTAAACTCTCTGTTTCCCTTCGTAATGTTTCGGTCTTACCGAAATGAGTGATCGGTCCCACCGATTTTACCTGACCAACTCTCTGTTTGCTCATTGCTGAAATCGGGCTCACCGAGTTCATGCAATCGGTCTCACCGAGATGAGGTTTTGCCCTAACCCTAGCACATCGGTCCCACCTCAGCCTGTGCAAAACCGAACCGAAAACCAAAAACCAAACTGAAAAAACAAAACCGAACCGAAATTTGGTTTTTTCAAGTTTTGGTTTCAGTTTCAGTTTTCACTTTTGAAAACCATATAACCTCCGGTTTTTTCGGTTAGAAACCGACGGTTTTCGGTTAAACCAAATTAAACTGATAGAACATTCATAGTGTGAAGATATTTAGCTAAAGCCAGAGCCACACCTCCTTTTGTAGCCTTGTGCTCACCGTGCTTTAGCTCCATACGCGAGGTGGTACTGAACTTTGCAGAGACAGCCAACGACCTGAGCACATGGCGCTTCGTTTTGCTTTCTTGGGCCTCAATTATCCAGCCCATACAACCAGTTCTGGGCTTCTGGCGCAAGTTGGAGATCGCTTGCCTAAAAGAAAGGCCAGCCAGCCACTGGAGTGGGTCGTGGCTCGTGGGTCAAACTCTTTTCTTTTCTTTTTTGCTCCCTCACGTAATAAAAAACTTGCCTAATCCTCAGACCCGCTGTACTGCCTAGGACCAAATCATGTGTGCCACTGCCATCTAATAATGATCTAATCTACGTAGGCATTTCTTACAAGAATTTTTTTACATACATGGCTACATGCACAGACCAAATCATGCGACCAAAAATATTTGTTGTCCATTAAAAAATTTGCGTCAACTTTGGTTAATTTGGTTATTACCGAAACCAAACCGAAAGCAAATGGTTACAACCAAAACCGAACCGTATCTCCGTATAAAATCGTATAAACTGAAGTATAAAAACCATATAAACCGAACCAAATCAAACCGAAAAAACCGAATACATAGGCTGAGTTCCACCGAGTTGATCATGTCGGTCCCACCAAGATTCCTAATGTTCACATTTTGAACTGAATCGGTTTCACCGAGTTCTTCTATTCGGTCTGACCGAGTTGGGTCAATTGTGTGTAACGGTTGGATTTTGTGTGGAGGCTATATATAGTCCATTCAAGAGAGAGCCATCAGAACGTGCATACACTTCCGCTACTCATGGAGGGCTCCACCCACGAAGGGTCCACAAAGAATCAACCTTGTCTATCTCACCATGGCCATCGCCCACGAAGGACTTGCCTCACTCAGGTAGATCTTCACAAAGTAGGTGATCTCCTTGCCCTTGCAAACTCCTTGGTTCAACTCCACAATCTTGTCGGAGGCTCCCAAGTGACACCTAACCAATCTAGGAGACACCACTCTCCAAAAGGTAATAGATGGTGTGACGATGATGAAATCCTTGCCCTTGTGCTTCAAATGATAGTCTCGCCAACACTCAACTCTCTCTCACAGATTTGGCTATGGTGGAAAGATGATTTGAGTGGAAAGCAACTTGGGGAAGGCTAGAGATCAAGATTCTTGTGGTTGGATTGGAATGTCTTGGTATCAACACATGATTAGGTACGGTGGTTCTCTCTCTCTCAGAAAATGAGTAGCGGAAGTGTATGCACGTTCTGATGGCTCTCTCTTGAATGGAGTATATATAGCCTCCACACAAAATCCAGCCGTTACACACGTTTGACCCAACTCGGTCAGACCAAATAGAAGAACTCGGTGAGACCGATTTAGTTCAAAATGTGAACGCTAGGAATCTCGGTGGGACCGACATGATCAACTCAGTGGGACTGATGTGCTAGGGTTAGGGCAAAACCTCATCTCGATGAGACCGATTGCATGAACTCGGTGAGACTGCTTTCAGCAATGAGCAAACAGAGAGTTGGTCAAGCAGACTCGGTGGGACCGATTGCACATTTCGGTGAGACTGAAATAATTACAAAAGGTTACAAAGAGTTTGCAAGGCCATCTTGGTGAGACCGAGATCCCGATCAGTGTGACTGAATTGACTAGGGTTTTTGGCAGTGGCTAGGTCAAATGAACTCGGTGGCGTCGGAGAGATAAAATCGGTGGGGCCTGAGTTTGAGTTTAGGTTTTGGACGAATGTGGAAATGAGGAAGTGGCTCAGGGTTTTGGAGCAATATCACTAAGCACTTTGAGCTAGTAGACCATTAAGCAACACCTCATCCCCTTTTAATAGTATTGGCTTTCCTATGGACTCAATGTGATCTGGATCACTAAAATGAAAATGAACTGTCTTGAGCTTTTGCCAATCTTTGTCCTTAGCATTTTGAGGGGTCCATATCTCTAGTCCATGCCATGCCAATAATTGAACTTTCTGAAATATTTAACTTGAATGGATATTAGTTCAATGAGCTATATATTGTTATGAATTACCAAAACCACCTGGGGATTAGTTGCGCTTTCAGCATCGCATCAAGCCAATAATCTTTGTCCGGATTAAAACATTTCATAATGACACATAAGACCTTGAAAAATTCCACCACCATTTATAGGCCATCCATGGACAATCTCTTCACAAGCATAGTACATAGCACGAGTACAAAAAATGTTAATGATATGAAACTTCTGCGCTCGAATGAATGCAAATCATAACAACTCATCTTATGATACGAAAAGTGTTGATGATATGAAATCTCTTCACAGAAGGAAGCTACTATCTCAGAGTCAGGTCCATATTTAGTGCTAAACTTTTGAAAAACATCGGTATTCATAAAAGATTTAACACAATCATACGTAAGTTTAACACCTGACTCTTTACCTTCGTTGAGTTCCAAATCTTCAGAGTTGCGTTTAATTCTTTCCAAAAGATCCCACTGGAATTCAATAGTCTTCTTCATAAAACAACCAACACAAGAAGTATCGAGCATGGTTTGATCATTACGAGAAAGCCGAGCATAAAAATTCTGGATAATAATTTCTCTTGAGAGCTCATGGTTGGGGCATGAATATAACACTGACTTAAGCCCCCCCCCCCCCCAAGCTAGAGCGATACTTTCTCCTTCATGAGGCCAAAAATTATATATATAATTCCGATCATGTTGAACTAGATGCATAGGATAATTTTTTTGGTGGAACTCCAATTTGAAACGATTCCAGTTCCAAGATCCAATATCATCGCATAGCCTATACCATGCCAATGCTTTTCCCTTCAAAGATAAAGGGAAAAACTTTTTTGTAACTTCATCCCCGGGTAAACCTGCAAGCTTGAACAATCCACAAATTTGTTCTACATATATCAAGTGCATATCAGGATGTTCGATTCCATCTCCTGCATAAGGATTAGCTAGCAGTTGTTCTATCATACCTGAAGGAATTTCATATTAAATATTTTTAGTAGGTGTAGTAGGTTGAGGGGTATATAATTGTGGTTCTGATCGAGGTGAAGATACCCCGAACAAACCCCTCAAAGGATTGTTTTCCATAGTAACAAGTGACAATAAATTTCAGCACACTATATAAATGTTTCCTTACCAAATTCCACTTACCAAAGGCGCTTTATTCCCCGCCAACGGTGCCATAAAATTGCCTTGATGACCCACAAGTATAGGGGATCAATTTTAGCTCTTTTCGATAAGTAAGAGTGTCGAACTCAACGAGGAGCAGAAGGAAATGACAAGTGGTTTTCAACAAGGTAATGTCTGCAACTGCAGAAATTGTAAGTAACAGAGTAGTTTGATAGCAAGATAATTTGTAACAAGCAAGTAGCGAGAATAGTAGCAAAGGTGCAGCAAGGTATCCCAATCCTTTTGAGGCAAAGGACAGGCCAAAACGGTCTCTTATGATAAGCAAAGCGTTCTTGAGGATACACGGGATTTTCATCTAGCCACTTTCATCATGTTGGTTTAATTCGTGTTCGGTACTTTGATTATTTGATATGTGGGTGGACCGGTGCTTAGGTTTTGTTCTTACTTGAACAAACCTCCTACTTATGATTAAACCTCCCGCAAGCATCCGCAACTATGATAAAAGTATTAAGAATAAATTCTAACCAAAGCATTAAACTTTTGGATCTAATCGGTCCATTACGGAATAGCGCATAAACTGGGGTTTAAGCTTCTCTCACTCTCGCAACCCATCATCTAATTGCTACTCCACAATGCATTCCCTTAGTCCCAAATATGGTGAAGTGTCATGTAGTCGATGTTCACATGACACCACTAAGGGAATCACAACATACATACTATCAAAATATCGAACACGTATCAAGTTCACATGATTACTTGCAACATGATTTCTCCCGTGACCTCAAGAACAAAAGTAACTACTCACAAATGATAATAATGCTCAAGATCGAAGGGGTATTAAATAGCATATTGGATCTGAACATATAACCTTCCACCATATAAACCATGTAGTAATCAACTACAAGATGTAATCAACACTACTAGTCATCCACAAGCACCAATCTATAGTTCCGGTAACAAGATTGAATACAAGAGACGAACTAGGGTTTGAGATGAGATGGTTCTGTTGAAGATGTTGATGGATATTGCCCTCAACAAGATGGGAGAGTTGTTGGTGATGATGGTGACGATGATTTCCCCCTTCGGGAGGGAAGTTCCCTTGCGGAATCGCTTCGTCCGAGGGCAAAAGTGCTTCTACCCAAGTTTCGCCTCGAGACGGTGGCGCTCCATCCCGAAAGTCCTCTCCTTATTTTTTTCTAGGACAAAATGACTTATATACCAGAAGTTGGGCACCGGAGGTGGGCCTGGGTGAGCACAACCCACCAGGGCACGCCTGGGCTCCTTGGCACGCCCAGGTGGGTTGTGCCCACCTGGTGGGCCCCCTCTGGTATTTATTTGCTCCAATATTCATCATATATTTGATAAAAATTCTCCATGAAGTTTCAGCTTGTTTGGAGTTGTGCAGAATAGGTGGCCTGACCTAGCTTTTCCTTGTCCAGATTTCCAGCTGCCGGAATTCTCCTTCTTTGTATTATGAGAGAAAAGGCATTAGAATTACTCCAAAAAGCATTATTATGGATAAAAAATCACAAATAACAGTAGTAAAACATGATGCAAAATGGACGTATCAAAATGCCATAATAGGTAGGCATGGTGGCTGTTTTGAGGAAGGTAAATGGTGGGTGTAATGCACGATGAAAGTTGTGCGGTACTAGAGAGGCTAGCAATGATGGAAGGGTGAGAGTGCGTATAATCCATGGACTCAACATTAGTCATAAATAACTCACATACTTACTGCAAAATTTTATTGGTTATCGAAACAAAGTACTACAAGCATGCTCCTAGGGGTATAGATTGGTAGGAAAAGACCATCGCTCTTCCTCGACCGCCACTCATAAGGAAGACAATCAATAAATAAATCATGCTCCGACTTCATCACATAACGGTTAACCATACGTGCATGCTACGGGAATCACAAACTTCAACACAAGTATTTCTACCAATCCACAATTACTCACTAGCATGACTCTAATATTACCATATTTATATCTCAAAACAATCATAATGAATCAAACTTCTCATAGTATTCAATGCACTTCATATGAAAGTTTTTATTATATCCTTCTTGGATGCCCATCATATTAGGACTAAATTCATAACCCAAGAAAATTACCATGTTGTTTAGAGAGACTCTCAAAATAATATAAGTGAAGCGAGAGAGTTCAACAATTTCTATAAAATAAAACCACCGCCGTGCTCTAAAAAGATATAAGTGAAGCACTAGAGCATATTGCCTAGCTCAAAAGATATAAGTGAAGCACATAGAGTATTCTAATAAATTCACGATTCATGCGTGTCCCTCTCAAAAGGTGTGTACATCAAGGATGATTGTGTCAAACTAAAAAGCAAAGACTCATATCATACAAGACGCTCCAAGCAAAACACATATCATGTGGTGAATAAAAATATAGCCTCAAGTAAATTTACCGATGGATTGAAGACGACAGAGGGGATGCCTTCCGGGGCATCCCCAAGCTTAGGCTCTTGGTTGTCCTTGAATATTACCTTGGGGTGCCTTGGGCATCCCCAAGCTTAAGCTCTTGCCACTCCTTATTCCATAGTCCATCAAATCTTTACCCAAAACTTGAAAACTTCACAACACAAAACTTAACAGAAAACTCATGAGATCCGTTAGTATAAGAAAATAAAATCACCACTTTTGGTACTGTTGTGAACTCATTCTTTATTTACATTGGTGTAATATCTGCTGTATTCCAACTTCTCCATGGTTCATACCCCTAATACTACGCATAGATTCATCAAAATAAGCAAACAACACATGGAAAACAGAATCTGTCAAAAACAAAATAGTCTGTAGCAATCTGAAAACTTCAAATACTTATGTAACTCAAAAAATATAGAAACATCAGGACAACAAACTCAATTTGTATATCAATCTTGTGCAAAAAGAATCAGTATTTTATCACTCTTCTATGAATAATGAAAATTATTTTACTGGGCGCAAGTGTTTCTGTTTTCCAGCAAGATCAAATCAACTATCATCGTAAGCTACCCCAAAGGTCTTACTTGGCCCAAACACTAATTAAAACATAAAAACACATATAACCAGAGGCAAGATAACAAAATTTATTGAAAAAATAGGAACAAAAAAGCAACAACAAAAGTAAAATTGGGTTGCCTCCCAACAAGTGCTATTGTTTAATGCCCCTAGCTAGGCATTGATAATTTCGATGATGCTCACATGAAAGATAGTAATTGAAACACGAAGAGAGCATCATGTAGCATGTGAAAAACACATATAAGTCTAACATACTTCCTATACATATGCATCATATAAGCAAACAAATGATGAAGACAAGCAAAAACTAGCATATGCAAGGAAAAAGAAAGAAACAATAGCAATCTCAACATAACGAGAGGTAATTTAGTAACATGAAAATTTCTGCAACCATATTTTCCTCTTGCATAATAATTACATGTAGGATCATAATCAAATTCAACAATATAACTATAACATAAAATATTCTCAACATGATCCACATGCATGCAAAGTTGACACTCTTCCAAAATAGTGGGATTATCATCAAATAAAGTCATGACCTCTCCAAACCCACTTTTATCAAAAAATTCATAAGACTTATCAATCTCCAAAGTAGTGGGATCATTATTTCCTAAAGTTGATACTCTTTCAAACCCACTTTCAATATTATTGCAAACATATTCATCACAAGGCTTAAATAAATTTTCAAGATCAAAAGAAGAATCACCCCAATCATGATCATTGCAATAAGTGGCGGACATAGCAAAACTAGCACCCCCAAGCCTGGGGTTTTGCATATTATTAGCACAATTGACATTAATAGAATTTATAATAACAT
Source organism: Triticum urartu (assembly GCF_003073215.2). NCBI lineage: Eukaryota > Viridiplantae > Streptophyta > Magnoliopsida > Poales > Poaceae > Triticum > Triticum urartu. The sequence goes on along the minus strand of NC_053026.1, from coordinate 299,383,189 downwards.
CATTGCAATCATGCTTTTGATTCAAGGAATTATCAAGTATGGGTGCAATAGCAATAATCTCATGTTTAACATAAGGAACTATAGCAAATTCATCTCCATAAATATTATTAATATTGGCATCATGGCCATAAGAATAGCAAGCATCATGTTCATCAAGTGAAGATATCTCAATCAAATAAACGCAATCATAATTATCTATAGATTCATGCATATCATTGTTTTCTTCCAAAGCAATGGCCATTCTCTCAATAAATTCTTTGACATAGGCATTGTGAGCATAGTTTTCATAGCAATATTTAAGTATGCCAAAATTTTCAGATTTGTAGAGAGCAATATCATACTTGTCAATTAAAGAAGCAACTTCATAAGCGCCCTTAAAAGCAAAAAATTCTTCGATTTGTTCGATATCATAGTAACTGTAAACACCCTTTTCATAACAAGATAAGATTTCATTATCATTAAACTCACATAGGTAGGGAAGGTGTTTTTAGGGTTCTTAGAGCAACAAGTAAAATCACAAAGTTCACAGAGATTCCAAGCAAAACATAGCAAACAATTTATTTGATTCCATAAGAGTCTCCCTTTTTTAGACAAACGGTGACGCACAAAATGAACATGCTCATCTAAAGATTTTCCCTCAACTAAACTAGTTGGGGTTTCAGCCCAAGCACATATGGATGAAAGATGATCCAAGTAAAAAAATTTAAGTGGATCTGTATCAATAGATTTTTAGCAAGTAAATAGAAGGCACATGGCAACACAAGCAAAGATAGCAAACAAGCAAACGAAAAGACGAACGTAAGAAGGGCGATAATAACCCACAAGTATAGGGGATCGCAACAGTTTTCGAGGGTATAGTATTCAACCTAAATTTATTGATTCGACACAAGGGGAGCCAAAGAATATTCTCAAGTATTAACAGTTAAGTTGTCAATTCAACCACACCTGAAAGACTTAATATCTACAACAAAGTATTTAGTAGCAAAGTAATATGGAAGTAGCGGTAACGGTAGCAAAAGTAACAGTAGCAGTTTTATAGCAAGCGTAACAGTGGCAATGGTAAAGTACCTAAGCGGAGATCAATATGTGAAAAGCTCGTAGGCAATGGATCAGTGATGGATAATTATGTCGGATGCAATTCCCCATGCAATAGTTATAACCTGGGGTGACACAGAACTAGCTCCAGTTCATCAATATAATGCAGGCATGTATTTCGAATATAGTCATACGTGCTTATGGAAAAGAACTTGCATGACATCTTTTGTCCTACCCTCCCGTGGCAACGGGTGCTACCTCTTGAGCACTGCGTTGGTTTTCCCTTCAAGAGGAAAGGGTGATGCAGTAAAGCAGCATAAGTATTTTCCTCAGTTTTTGAGAACCAAGGTATCAATCCAATAGGAGACCACGCGCGAGTCACTCGTACCTACACACACAAATAAGAACCTCGCAACCAATGCGATAAAGGGGCTGTCAATCCCGTCATGACCACTTGCAAGAGTGAGATCTGATAGAGATGATAATAATAAGATAAGTATTTTTGGTATTTTTATGATATAGATTGAAGGTAAAGATTGCAAAATAAAATAGATTGGAAACTTGTATGATGGAAAATAGACCCGGGGGCCATAGGTTTCACTAGTGGCTTCTCTCAAGATAGCATAAGTATTACGGTGGGTGAACAAATTATTGTCGAGCAATTGATAGAAAAGCGAATAATTATGAGAATATCTAGGCATGATCATGTATATAGGCATCACGTCCGGGACAAGTAGACCAAAACGATTCTGCATCTAGTACTATTACTCCACACATCGACCGCTATCAAGCATGCACCTAGAGTATTAAGTTCATAAGAACAGAGTAACGCCTTAAGCAAGATGACATGATGTAGAGGGATAAATTCATGAAATATGATATAAACCCCATCTTTTTATCCTCGATGGCAACAATACAATACGTGTCGTTTCCCTTTCTATCACTGGGATCGAGCACCGCAAGATTGAACCCAAAGCTAAGCACTTCTCCAATTGCAAGAAAGATCAATCTAGTAGGCCAAACCAAACTGATAATACGAAGAGACTTGCAAAGATAAACCAATCATGCATAAAAGAATTCAGAGAATATTCAAATATTATTCATAGATAGACTTGATCATAAACCCACAATTCATCGGATCTCGACAAACACACCACAAAAAGAGTTACATCGAATATATCTCCAAGAGAATCGAGGAGAACTTTGTATTGAGATCCAAAGAGAGAGAAGAAGCCATCTAGCTACTAGCTGTGGACCTATAGGTCTGAGGTAAACTACTCACACATCATCGGAGGGGCCATGGAGTTGATGTAGAGGCCCTCCGTGATCAATGCCCCCTCCGGCAGAGCTCCGGAAAAGGCCCCAAGATCGGATCTCTTGGGTACATAAGGTTGCGGCAGTGGAAATAGGGTTTCGTGGTGCTCCCAGATGTTTGCGGGGTATGTGAACATATATAGGAGGAAGAAGTAGGTCGGTGGAGCAACAAGGGGCCCACAAGGGCGGAGGGCGCGCCCAGGGGGGTAGGTGCGCCCCCTGCCTCATGGCCGCCTCGTTGATTGGTTGACGTCCGCTCCAAGTCCTCTGGATCACGTTTGTTCCAAAAATCACGTTCCTGAAGGTTTCATTCCGTTTGGACTCCTTTTGGTATTCGTTTTCTACGAAACACTGAAATAGGCAAAACAACAACAATTTGGGTTGGGCCTCCAGTTAATAGGTTAGTCCCAAAAATAATATAAAAGTGTAAAATAAAGCCCATTAACATCCAAAACAGATAATATAATAGCATGGAACAATCAAAAATTATAGATACGTTGGAGACGTATCAGGGTCACCGAATAGGATATTCCTCCTTTTAATAGACACGGACCAAAGCATTAAACTTAGTGAATACATGAACTCCTCAAACTACGGTCATCACCGGTAAGTATCCCGATTATTGTCACTTCGGGGTTAATGGATCATAACACATAATAGGTGACTATAGACTTGCAAGATAGGATGAAGAACTCACATATATTCATGAAAACATAATAGGTTCAGATCTGAAATCATGGCACTCGGGCCCTAGTGACAAGCATTAAGCATAGCAAAGTCATATATAGCAACATCAATCTTAGAACATAATGGATAATAGGGATCAAACCCTAACAAAACTAACTCGATTACATGATAAATCTCATCCAACTCATCACCGTCCAGCAAGCCTACGATGGAATTTCTCACGCACGGCGGTGAGCATCATGAAATTGGTGATGGAGGAAGGTTGATGATGACGATGGCGACGGATTCCCCTCTCCGGAGCCCCGAACGGACTCCATATCAGCCCTCTCGAGAGAGATTAGGGCTTGGCGGCGGCTCCGTATCGTAAAACGCGATGAATCCTTCTCTCTCATTTTTTCTCCCCGAACATGAATATATAGAGTTGGAGTTGATGTCGGTGGAGCATCAGGGGGTCCACGAGGCAGGGGGTGCGCCCCAGGGGGGGTGCGCCCCCACTGATACGTCTCCAACGTATCTATAATTTTTGATTGTTCCATGCTATATTATATCCTGTTTTGGAAATTATTGGGCTTTATTATACACTTCTATATTATTTTTGGGACTAACCTATTAACCGGAGGCCCAACCCAGAATTGCTGTTTTTTTTTGCCTATTTTAGAGTTTCGCAGAAAAAGAATATCAAACGGAGTCCAAACGGAATGAAACCTTCGGGAACGTGATTTTCGGAACGAACATGATCCAAAGGACTTGGACCCTACGCCAAGACATCAACCAGGAAGGCACGAGGTAGGGGGGCGCGCCTACCCCCCAGGCGCGCCCTCCACCCTCGTGGGGCCCATGTTGCTCCACCGACATACTTCTTCCTCCTATATATACCTAGGTACCCCCAAACTACCAGATACAGAGTGAAAACCCTAATTCCACCACCGTAACTTTCTGTATCCACGAGATCCCATCTTGGGGCCTTTTCCGAAGCTCCGCGGGAGGGGGCATCGATCACGGAAGGCTTCTACATCAACACCATAGCCTCTCCGATGAAGTGTGAGTAGTTTACTTCAGACCTTCAGGTCCATAGTTATTAGCTAGATGGCTTCTTCTCTCTTTTTGGATCTCAATACAAAGTTCTCCCCCTCTCCTGTGGAGATCTATTCGTTGTAATCTTCTTTTGCGGTGTGTTTGTTGAGACCAATGAATTGTGGGTTTATGATCAAGTTTATCTATGAACAATATTTGAATCTTCTCTGAATTCTTTTATGTATGATTGGTTATCTTTGCAAGTCTCTTCGAATTATCAATTTGGTTTGGCCTACTAGATTGATCTTTCTTGCAATGGGAGAAGTGCTTAGCTTTGGGTTCAATCTTGCGGTGTCCTTTCCCAGTGACAGTAGGGGCAGCAAGGCACGTATTGTATTGTTGCCATCGAGGATAACAAGATGGGGTTTATATCATATTGCATGAGTTTATCCCTCTACATCATGTGATCTTGCTTAAAGCGTTACTTTGTTCTCTTGAACTTAATACTCTAGATGCATGCTGGGTAGCGGTCGATGTGTGGAGTAATAGTAGTAGATGCAGGCAGGAGTCGGTCTACTTGTCTCGGACGTGATGCCTATATACATGATCATACCTAGATATTCTCATAACTATGCTCAATTCTGTCAATTGCTCAACAGTAATTTGTTTACCCACCGTAATACTTATGCTCTCGAGAGAAGCCACTAGTGAAACCTATGGCCCCTGGGTCTATTTTCCATTATATTAATCTTCTATCTACAAGCTATTTCCTTTTCCGTTTATTTTGCTTTCTTTACTTTGCATCTTTATCATAAAAATACCAAAAATATTATCTTATCATATCTATCAGATCTCACTTTCGTAAGTGACCGTGAAGGGATTGACAACCCCTTTATTCCGTTGGTTGCGAGGATTTATTTGTTTGTGTAGGTGCGAGGGACTCGCGCATGGCCTCCTATTGGATTGATACCTTGGTTCTCAAAAACTGAGGGAAATACTTACGCTACTTTGCTGCATGACCCTTTCCTCCTCAAGGGAAAACCAACGTAGTGCTCAAGAGGTAGCACCCACCACCCTCGTGGACAGGGTGTGGCCCCCCTGACGTTGATTCTTTCACCAGTATCTTTTATATATTCCGGAAATATTCTCCGTGAAGTGTCAGGTCATTCCGAGAACTTTTATTTCTGCACAAAAATAACACCATGGCAATTCTGCTGAAAACAGCGTTAGTCCGGGTTAGTTCCATTCAAATCATGCAAGTTAGAGTCCAAGGGCAAAAGTGTTTGGAAAAGTAGATACGATGGAGATGTATCAACTCCCCAAGCTTAAACATTTCCTTGTCCTCAAGCAATTCAGTTGACAAACTGAAAGTGGTAGAGAAAAACTTTTACAAACTCTGTTTGCTCTTGTTGTTGTAAATATGTAAAGCCAGCATTCACGTTTTCAGCAAAGATTATGAACTAACCATATTCACAATAACAGTTAGGTCTCATGTTTAGTCATATCAATGGCATAATCAACTAGCAAGCAATAATAATAAATCTCGGATGAGAACACTTTCTCAAAACAATCATAATATGATATAACAAGATGGTATCTCGCTAGCCCTTTGTGAGACCGCAGAACATAAATGCAGAGCACCTATGAAGATCAAGGACTGGCTAAACGTTGTAATTCATGGTAAAAGAGATCCAGTCACAGTCATACTCAATGTAAACTAATAGTAATGCATGCAAATGACTGCGGTGCTCTCCAACTGGTGCTTTTTAATAAGAGGGCGATGACTCAACATAAAAGTAAATAGATAGGCCCTTCGCAGAGGGAAGAAGGGATTTGTAGAGGTGCCAGAGCTCGATTTTGAAATAGAGATAAATAATATTTTGAGTGGTATACTTTCATTGTCAACATAACAACCAAGAGATATCGATATCTTCCATGCTAGACACATTATAGGCGGTTCCCAAACGGAATGGTAAAGTTTATACTCCCCACCACCAGCAAACATCAATCCATGGCTTGTCCGAAACAACGGGTGCCTCCAACTAACAACAATCCTGGGGGAGTTTTGTTTGCAATTATTTTAATTTGAGCATGGGACTGGGCATCCCGGTTACCAGCCATTAACTCGTGAATGAGGACCGGAGTACACTCCTCTTGAGAATAAACCACCTAGCATGGAAGATATAGACAACCCTAGTTGATACATGAGCTATTCGAGCATACAAAACAGAATTTCATTTGAAGGTTTAGAGTTTGGCACGTACAAATTTACTTGGAACGACAGGTAGATACCGCATATAGGAAGGTATAGTGGACTCATATGGAATAACTTTGGGGTTTATGGAAGTGGATGCAGAAGCAGTATTCCCGCTTAGTACAAGTGAAGGCTAGAAAAAGACTGGGAAGCGACCAACTAGAGAGCGACAACAGTCACGAACATGCATTAAAATTAATCAACACTGAATGCAAGCATGAGTAGGATATAATTCACCATGAACATAAATATCATGGAGGCTATGTTGATTTTGTTTCAACTACATGCGTGAACATGTGCCAAGTCAATCCACTCGAATCGTTCTAAGGAGGATACCACCCTATCATACCACATCACAACCATTTTAATAGCATGTTGGCACGCAAGGTAAACCATTATAAACTCCTAGCTAATTAAGCATGACATGAGCAACTATAATCTCTAATTGTCATTGCAAACATGTTTCATTCATAATAGGCTGAATTAGGAATGATGAACTAATCATATTTACAAAAACAAGATAGGTCGAGTTCATACCAGCTTCTCTCATCTCAATCAGTCCATCATATATCGTCATTATTGCCTTTCACTTGCATGACCGAACGGTGTGGATAATAATAATAGTGCACGTGCATTGGACTAAGATGGAATCTGCAAGCATTTAATATAAAGGAGAAGACAAGGTAGCATGGGCTCTTTGTTAAATCAACAATAATGCATATAAGAGCCACTTCAACATTTTCATTATGGTCTTCTCCTCTCGACCCCCAAAGAAAAGAAAAGAAATAAAACTATTTACACGGGAAAGCTCCCAACAAGCAAAAGAAGAACGATAAATCTTTTTGGGTTTTCTTTTAATTAATACTACTACATGCATGGAAAGTAAACTAGCTAAAAGCTACAACTAATTTTTTGGTTTTTCTTAAGGTTTTTCAAACACACAAGAAGAAAGCTTAAAAAGAAAATAAACTGGCATGGATGATACAAACAAAAAATATGAGCACCGACAACTGGCATGAGTGTGTGAACATGAATGTAATGTCGGTGAGAGATACGTACTCCCCCAAGCTTAGGCTTTTGTCCTAAGTTGGTCTATGGCCATGACTGGCCTGGAGCTGGGGTCGTACTGAGATGCGGCAGCTACTGCCTGATGAGCTGCATCTTGGAGGCGAGCTGTCTCCGTCCTCCTCTCGTACTCGTTTGCCTCCTCCCTAGTTATAACATATCTCCTTTTTGCCTGAAAGTCAAAGAAAGCAGGAGCAGGGAGAGCAACATGGATGGTGTGCCGTCTGTCAAAGATTAGTCGGTATTTGAGGAACTATTCGTTCCTCTCAACAAACTGATGACGAACCACAACATTATAATCTAGATAAGCAGGGGGCAATTCCATATCATTTTCATGTATGGGTATCTCAAGATAATTAGCTACACGAGTTGCATAAATTCCACCAAACAAGTCTCCACTTAAACTATTAAGATGCAACCTTCATGCAATGATGGCCCCCAAATTATATTGTTTATCACCCAATACCGCACTCTTGAGGACACTAAGATCTGGAATGCACATGTGACAAGCCTCATCTTTACCATTAATGCATCTACCCACGAAGAGAGCAAAATAATGTGTGGAAGGAAAATGAATGCTCCTTATGGTAGCTTGTGTGATTTCCCTAGATTCCCCCATAGTAATACTAGCAAGAAAGTCTTTATATTCAGATTTGCGAGGTTCACTAACATTGTCCCAGTGCGGGAGTTTACAAGCAGTACTAAAATGTTCTAGGTCCATGGTATATGATTTATCATAAAGATCAAATAGGACAGTGTGAGAATTGCGCGAGGATGTAAATTTAAACCTTCTCACAAATGAATCAGTTAGGTAGCGGTATTGCGGGCACTTATCTGACACGAAGCCCTCAAGATCAGCGTTATGCACATACACGTCAAATTCTTCCTTGATGCCTGCACGGATCATAAACTCCTCTGACGGCCATTCGCAAGGCTGCACTTGAGCTTCCCTCGGTAGTTCATAGTCCGGCTCACGTATAGCGAGCCTAGGTGCCTGCTTTCTTGAGGAACCACCTTGGTACATTTTCCTAAACATATTTCTTCCTCTGATTTTCTTTTTGAAATTTTCAGTAACTCAAAATAAAAGTGAACCAAACTCAACAAAATTGATAGCAACTACTCCTACAAGTGCCTAGAGGCCATATCATGCATTAAAACTACTTGGGACAATATAAATTTGACATGCAAGCTCAAGAACAGTGTCACCTAAGCAACAAAAATTTGCAATAAATAAAGCACTAGAACAAAAACTAATTGGACCACTGGAGAAGTCACATAACGAAGAACAATCCCCCAAAGCAGTTTTGTGAATGGAGCTTTGAGCAAGAAGATCGAAAATAGCAGCAAGATGAGCTAGAACTTGGGTTTGAGCTGGTGGAGGTTTTTCCCGGAGGAAGACGGAGTGTGTGGGTGCAAGAATAAGTGGAGGGGGCCGCGTGGGGTCCATGCTACCTCTTGAGCACTGCGTTGGTTTTCCCCGAAGAGGAAGGGATGATGCAACAAAGTAGCATAAGTATTTCCCTCAGTTTTTGAGAACCAAGGTATCTATCCAGTAGGAGGCTACGCGCGAGTCCCTCATACCTGCACAAAACAAATAAATCCTTGCAACCAACGCGAATAGGGGTTGTCAATCCCTACACAGCCACTTACGAGAGTGAGATCTGATAGATATGATAAGATAATATTTTTGGTATTTTTGTGATAAAGATGCAAAGTAAAATAAAGGCAAAGTAAAAAGCAAAGGAAATAACTAAGTAGTAGGAGATTAATATGATAAAGATAGACCCGAGGGCCATAGGTTTCACTAGTGGCTTCTCTCGAGAGCATAAGTATTCTACGGTGGGTGAACAAATTACTGTTGAGCAATTGACAGAATTGAGCATAGTTATGAGAATATCTAGGTATGATCATGTATATAGACATCACGTCCGAGACAAGTAGACCGACTCCTGCCTGCATCTACTACTATTACTCCACTCATCGACCTCTATCCAGCATGCATCTAGAGTATTAAGTTAAAAACAGAGTAATGCCTTAAGCAAGATGGCATGATGTAGAGGGATAAACTCATGCAATATGATGAAAACCCCATCTTGTTATCCTCGATGGCAACAATACAATACGTGCCTTGCTGCCCCTGCTGTCACTGGGAAAGGACATTGCAAGATTGAACCCAAAGCTAAGCACTTCTCCCAATGGAAGAAAGATCAATCTAGTAGGCCAAACCAAACTGATAATTCGAAGAGACTTGCAAAGATAACCAATCATACATAAAAGAATTCAGAGAAGATTCAAATATTATTCATAGATAGACTTGATCATAAACCCACAATTCATCGGTCTCAACAAACACACCGCAAAAAGAAGATTACATCGAATAGTTCTCCACAAGAGAGGGGGAGAACATTGTATTGAGATCCAAAAAGAGAGAAGAAGCCATCTAGCTAATAACTATGGACCCGTAGGTCTGAGGTAAACTACTCACACTTCATCGGAGGGTCTATGGTGTTGATGTAGAAGCCCTCTGTGATCGATGCCCCCTCCGGCGGAGCTCCGGAACATGCCCCAAGATGGGATCTCGTGGATACAGAAAGTTGCAGCGATGGAATTAGGTTTTTGGCTCCGTATCTGATCGTTTGGGGGTACATAGGTATATATAGGAGGAAGGAGTACGTCGGTGGAGCAACAGGGGGGCCACGAGGGTGGAGGGCGCGCCTGGGGGGGGGGGAGTAGGCGTGCCCCCCTACCTCGTGGCCTCCTCTTTTGTGTCTTGACGTAGGGTCCAAGTCTCCTGGGTCTTGTTCGTTGAGAAAATCATGTTCCCGAAGGTTTCATTCCGTTTGGACCCCGTTTGATATTCCTTTTCTTCGAAACCCTAAAACAGGCAAAAAACAACAATTCTGGGCTGGGCCTCCGGTGTTGGGGAACGTAGCAGAATTTTAAAATTTTCTACGCATCACCAAGATCAATCTATGGAGTCATCTAGCAACGAGTGAGAGGGGAGTGCATCTACATACCCTTGTAGATCGCGAGCGGAAGCGTTCAAGAGAACGGGGATGATGGAGTCGTACTCGTCGTGATCCAAATCACCGATGACCTAGCGCCGAACGGACGACACCTCCATGTTCAACACATGTACGGTTGGGAAGACGTCTCCTCCTTCTTGATCCAGCAAGGGGAAGGAGAGGTTGATGGAGATCCAGCAGCACGACGGCGTGGTGGTGGAAGCAGCGATGATCTCGGCTGGGCTTCACCAAGCACCAACGAGAGGGAGAGGTGTCACGGGGGGAGAGGGAGGCGCCAGGACTTGGGTGCGGCTGCCCTCCCTCCCCCACTATATATAGGGACCCTAGGGGGGCGCCGGCCCTAGGAGATGGGATCTCCAAGGGGGGGCAAGGGGGACTTGCCCCCCAAGCCAAGTGGGGCGCCCCCACCCTTAGGGTTTCCAACCCTAGGCGCAGGGGGAGGCCCATGGGGGGCGCACCAGCCCACCAGGGGCTGGTTCCCCTCCCAATTCAGCCCATGGGGCCCTCTGGTATAGGTGGCCCCACCCGGTGGACCCCCGGGACCCTTCCGGTGGTCCCGGTACAATACCGATTACTCCTGAAACTTTCTCGATGGCTGAAACTGGACTTCCTATATATATAAATCTTCACCTCCGGACCATTCCGGAACTCCTCGTGACGTCCGGGATCTCATCTGGGACTCCGAACAACTTTCAGGTTACCGCATACTAATATCTCTACAACCCTAGCGTCACCGAACCTTAAGTGTGTAGACCCTACGGGTTCGGGAGACACGCAGACATGACCAAGACGACTCTTCGGTCAATAACCAACAACGAGATCTGGATACCCATGTTGGCTCCCACATGTTCCACGATGATCTCATCGGATGAACCATGATGTCGAGGATTCAATCAATCCCGTATTCAATTCCCTTTGTCAATCGGTATGTTACTTGCCCGAGATTCGATCGTCGGTATCCCAATACCTCATTCAATCTCGTTACCGACAAGTCACTTTACTCGTATCGTAATGCATGATCCCGTGACCAAACACTTGGTCACATTGAGCTCATTATGATGATGCATTACCGAGTGGGCCCAGAGATACCTCTCCGTCATACGGAGTGACAAATCCCAGTCTCGATCCGTGTCAACCCAACAGATACTTTTGGGGATACCTGTAGTATACCTTTATAGTCACCCAGTTACGTTGTGACGTTTGGTACACCCAAAGCACTCCTACAGCATCCGGGGGTTACACGATCTCATGGTCTAAGGAAATGATATTTGACATTAGAAAAGCTCTAGCAGACGAACTACACGATCTTGTGCTATGCTTAAGATTGGGTCTTGTCCATCACATCATTCTTCTAATGATGTGATCCCGTTATCAATGACATCTAATGTCCATAGTCAGGAAACCATGACTATCTGTTGATCAACGAGCTAGTCAACTAGAGGCTCACTAGGGACATGTTGTGGTCTATATATTCACACATGTATTACGATTTCCGGATAACATAATTATAGTATGAACAATAGACAATTATCATGAACAAGGAAATATAATAATAACCATTTTATTATTGCCTCTAGGGCATATTTCCAACATCCGGTTAATAGGTTAGTCCCAAAAATAATATACAAGTGGAAAATAAAGCCCAATAATGTCCAAAACAGTAGATAATATAGCATGGAGCAATCAAAAATTATAGATATGTTGGAGACGTATCAAGCATCCCCAAGCTTAATTCCAGCTCGTCCCCGAGTAGGTAAATGATAAAAACAGAATTTTTGATGCGGAGTGCTACTTGGCATAATTTTAATGTAATTCTTCTTAATTGTGGTATGAATATTCAGATCCGAAAGATTCAAGACAAAAGTTTAATATTTCCATAAAAATAATAATACTTCAAGCATACTAACAAAGCAATTATGTCTTCTCAAAATAGCATGGCCAAAGAAAGTTATCCCTGCAAAATCATATAGTCTGGCTATGCTCCATCTTCACCACACAAAATATTAAATCATGCACAACCCCGATGACAAGCCAAGCAATTGTTTCATACTTTTGGTGTTCTCTATCTTTTTCAATCTTCACGCAATACATGAGCGTGAGCCATGGACATAGCACTTATAGGTGGAATAGATGGTGGTTGTGGAGAAGACAAAAAAGGAGAAGATAGTCTCACATCAACTAGGCGTATCAACGGGCTATGGAGATGCCCATCAATAGATATCAATGTGAGTGAGTAGGGATTGCCATGCAACAGATGCACTAGAGCTATGAGTATATGAAAGCTCAACAAAAGAAACTAAGTGGGTGTGCATCCAACTTGCTTGCTCATGAAGACCTAGGGCATTTCGAGGAAGCCCATCATTGGAATATACAAGCCAAGTTCTATAATGAAAAATTCCCACTAGTATATGAAAATCACAACATAGGAGACTCTCTATCATGAAGATCATGGTGCTACTTTGAAGCACAAGTGTGGTAAAAGGATAGTAGCATTGCCCCTTCTCTCTTTTTCTCTCATTTTTTTATTTGGGCCTTCTTTTTTTATGGCCCCTTTTCTTTCTCCTTTTTTATTTTTTGTCCGGAGTCTCATCCCGACTTGTGGGGGAATCATAGTCTCCATCATCCTTTCCTCACTGGGACAATGCTCTAATAATGATGATCATCACACTTTTATTTTCTTACAACTCAACAATTACAACTCGATACTTAGAACAAAATATGACTCTATATGAATGCCTCGGGCGGTGTACCGGGATATGCAATGACTCATGAGTGACATGTATGAAAGAATTATGAATGGTGGCTTTGCCACAAATACGATGTCGACTACAAGATGATGCTAAGCAATAAGACAATGATGAAGTGTGTCATAATAAACGGAACGGTGGAAAGTTGCATGGCAATATATATCAGAATGGCTATGGAAATGCCATAATAGGTAGATATGCTGGCTGTTTTGAGGAAGGTATATGGTGGGTGTATGATACCGGCGAAAGGTGCGTGGTATTAGAGAGGCTAGCAAAGGTGGAAGGGTGAGAAAAGTGCGTATAATCCATGGACTCAACATTAGTCATAAAGAACTCATATACTTATTGCAAAAATCTACAAGTTATCAAAGCAAAGTATTACGCGCATGCTCCTAGGGGGATAGATTGGTAGGAAAAGACCATCGCTCGTCCCTGACCGCCACTCATAAGGAAGACAATCAAAAAATAAATCATGCTCCGACTTCATCACATAACGGTTCACCATACGTGCATGCTACGGGAATCACAAACTTTAACACAAGTATTCTTCAAATTCACAACTACTCAGCTAGCACAACTTTAATATTACCATCTTCATATCTCAAAACAATTATCAAGCATCAAACTTCTCATAGTATTCAACACAATCATAAGAAAGTTTTATTATTAATCTTGTATACCAAGCATATTAGGATTTTAAGCAAATTACCATGATATTTAAGACTCTCAAAATAATCCAAGTGAAGCATGAGAGATAAATAGTTTCTATAAAACAAGTCCACCACCGTGCTCTAAAAGATATAAGTGAAGTACTAGAGCAAAACTATATAACTCGAAAGATATAAGCGAAGCACATAGAGTATTCTAACAAATTCCAAATCATGTATGGCTCTCTCAAAAGGTGTGTACAGCAAGGATGATTGTGGTAAACTAAAAAGTAAAGACTCAAATCATACAAGACGCTCCAAGCAAAACACATATCATGTGGCGAATAAAAATATAGCTCCAAGTAAAGTTACCAATAGAAGTAGACGAAAGAGGGGATGCCTTCCGGGGCATCCCCAAGCTTTGGATTTTAGGTGTCCTTAGATTATCTTGGGGGTTACATGGGAATACCCAAGCTTAGAGTCTTGCCACTCCTTGTTCCATAATCCATCAAATCTTTACCCAAAACTTGAAAACTTCACAACACAAAACTTAAAGTAGAAAATCTCGTGAGTTCCGTTAGCGAAAGAAAACAAAAGACCACTTCAAGGTACTGTAATGAACTCATTCTTTATTTATATTGGTGTTACACCTACTATATTCCAACTTCTATATGGTTTATAAACTATTTTACTAGCCATAGATTCATCAAAATAAGCAAACAACACACGAAAAACAGAATCTGTCAAAAACAGAACAGTCTGTAGTAATCTGTAGCTAGCGCAAGATCTGGAACCCCAAAAATTCTAAAATAAATTTCTGGATGTGAGGAATTTATCTATTAATCATCTTCAACAATAATTAACTAAATATCACTTTCCAAATAAAAATGGCAGTAGTTCTCGTGAGCGCTAAAGTTTCTGTTTTTTACAGCAAGTGTAACAAGACTTTCCCCAAGTCTTCCCAACGGTTCTACTTGGCAAAACCACTAATTAAACACAAAAAACAAAACCAAAACAGAGGCTAGATAAATTATTTATTACTAAACATGATCAAAAATCAAGGAATAAAAATAAAATTGGGTTGCCTCCCAACAAGCTATATCGTTTAACGCCCCTAGCTAGGCATAACAAGCAAGGATAGATCTAGGTATTGCCATCTTTGCTAGGCAATCCATAAGTGGCTCTCATAATAGATTCATAAGGTAATTTGATTTTGTTTCTAGGAAAGTGTTCCATGCCTTTCCTTAGTGGAAATTGGAATCTAATATTTCCTTCCTTCATATCAATAATTGCACCAATCGTTCTAAGGAAAGGTCTACCAAGAATAATAGGACATGAAGGATTGCAATCTATGTCAAGAAGAATAAAATCTACGGGCACATAATTCCTTTTTGAAACAATAAGAACATCATTAATTCTTCCCATATGTTTCTTAATAGTGGAATCCGCAAGGTGCAAGTTTAAAGAGCAATCATCAAAATCACGGAAACCTAACAAATCACACAAAGTCTTTGGAATCGTGGAAACACTAGCACCCAAATCACATAAAGCATAGCATTCATGATCTCTAATTTTAATTTTAATAGTTGGTTCCCACTCATCATAAAGCTTTCTAGGGATAGAAACTTCCAATTCAAGTTTTTCTTCATAAGATTGCATCAAGGCATCAACGATATGTTTAGTAAACGCTTTATTTTGACTATAAGCATGAGGATAATTTAGCACGGATTGCAACAAGGAAATACAATCAATCAAAGAGAAATTTTCATAGTTAAATTCCTTGAAATCTATAATAGTGGGTTTAGCAACATCCAGGGTTTTAATTTCTTCAATCCCACTTTTATCAATTTTAGCATCAAGATCAAAAAAATCCGAATTCTTGGAACGCCTTCTAGGTAAAGGTGGATCATATTCAGTCCCATCATTATCAAGATTCATATTGCAAAACAAAGATTTTATAGGGGACACATCAATAACTTTTAGATCTTCATCATTATTTTCATAGGAACTAGAAGAACACACTCTTATAAAGGCATCTTTCTTAGCACGCATCCTAGCAGTTCTTTCTTTGCACTCATCAATGGAAATTCTCATGGCTTTGAGAGACTCATTGACATCATGCTTTGGTGGAATAGATCTAAGTTTCAAAGAATCAACATCAAGAGAAATTTTATCAACGTTCCTAGCCAACTCATCAATCTTAAGCAATTTTTCTTCAATCAAAGCATTAAAATTCTTTTGCGAAGTAATAAATTCTTTAATATTAGATTCAAAATCAGAGGGCATCTTATTATAATTTCCATAGGAATTGTTGTAGGAATTACCATAATTATTAGAGGGATTACTAGGATAAGGCCTAGGATTAAAATTTCCTCTATATGTGTTGTTACCAAAAGTGTTCCTACCAACAAAATTCACATCCATAGATTCATTATTATTCTCAATCAAAGTAGACAAGGGCATATCATTAGGATCAGAATAAACACTCTTATTAGCAAATAATTTCATAAGTTCATCCATCTTTCCACTCAAAACATTAATTTCTTCTATCGCATGCACCTTTTTATTAGTAGATCTTTTAGTATGCCATTGACAATAATTAACCATAATATTATCTAGGAGTTTAGTACCTTCTCCTAAAGTGATTTCTATAACAGTGCCTCCCGCGGCCGAATCTAATAGGTTTCTAGAAGCAAAATTCAATCCGGCATAAAATTTTGTATATTCATCCACAAATTCAAACAATGAGTAGGGCAATTACGTATCATTAATTTCATCCTCTCCCAAGCTTGTGCAATATGTTCATGATCAAGTTGTTTAAAATTCATAATATCGTTTTCTAAGAGAGATGATCTTAGCGGGAGGAAAATACTTAGAGATAAAAGCATCTTTGCACTTATTCCATGAATCAATACTATTTTTGGTCAAATACGAAAACCAAGCTTTAGCACGATCTCTAAGTGAAAAAGGAAATAGCTTCAATTTAACAATATCATTATCCACATCTTTCTTCTTTTGCATATCACACAAATCAACGAAGCTATTTAGATGGGTAGCGGCATCTTCACTAGGAAGGCCGGAAAACGGATCTTTCATGACAAGATTCAGCAAAGCAGTATTAATTTCACAAGATTCATGTGACGCCCGGATAATTAAGCTACAGCAATTCTCTGCTAACGATGCCACGTCAATTCGATTACTGTTGCTAATCTCACGTTAGTTCGAAACCGATTCAAATTCAAATTCAAAAATCAAGCAAACAATAAAAGTTTTCGAATATTAAAACTAAAGTGTTCGGAGTGAACCAAATATTGCATAGGTAATTATGGTGGAGAAACCCCTGAAATATGTGTTTAAACACATTTTCCTTTCCATTGTTCTGTTTAATCTGGTAATCATATTTTTCTTTCCATTGTTTGGTTTAACCATTCATGTGATCTATATGATCTAAGCAGTATTATTCTCCTGCTTATGTAAACACCTTGGTGTACAATTCTGTCAGCAAGACCCTGTTTCTATTGTTGATGACATTCTGGTAACCACCGATGGACGAGAATTTTGCCTATTGGTCCGCCTCGTTTCGACGAGCAGGAAAATGGTTCTCTTCGTCCCTCGCCCTTGGTACCGTTGTTGTTGCCGACATAAATGACAGGAAATCCTCTGACATTCCTTACTTACATAATCACGCAAGATGTCACCGGCCTTCCTACTTTTTTTAACCCACATGGTGGTCCCATAACCCACAGGTCCCAGGATCGAAACCTGACTCTCCTGTACACCCCATGTTCCCAAAGTTATTCCTCGCGCGTGGCTTTGTATGCAATTCACGAGCCACGTTCCTAGTGATCTATTCTAGTAATACTTATTCATGTTGCCCTGAAACCCTTTCACCTTTTGATTAGGCATCAAGCGATTGCCTACCCGCTTGAAACTTCTCATGGTACCTTCTTACTTTACTCTCGATAATTTCTTAAGTTTCTGTTCGAGAGTTACCTTCCGCCACCTTCCTCGATGTTAGCTACCAGATAGTCAACCTTGCAGAGGTCCGTTCTCCCGGAATAACCCCGCCCTATTCTATCGTAAGTATGATAGAGTTCCCGAAGAAAGGACGCCGACTTCATCATGATGAACTGAAGCAGAGCAATGAAGACATCAATGTATTGGATCGGCCTCTTTGAGAAGAGCAACCCAGAATGAGAAGACCCGCTAGATTCGTTACCAAACCTTTCCCCCTTACCCCCTCTTAAATCTCGGGACAAGATTTCTTGTAGTGGAGGAGAATTGTGACGCCCGGATAATTATGCTACAGCAATTCTCTGCTAACGATGCCACGTCAGTTCGATTACTTTTGCTAATCTCACGTTAGTTCGAAACCGATTCAAATTCAAATTCAAAAATCAAGCAAACAATAAAAGTTTTTGAATATTAAAACTAAAGTGTTCGGAGTGAACCAAATATTGCATAGGTAATTATGGTGGAGAAACCCCACTTTCATAAAATGTTTAAATACTCTAAAATGAATAAAACTTAGCAAGGACAATTATTTAAATGCTTCTAAAATAATAAACAATTTCAAACTAAATTGTTTTAGGTGCCAAATTAATCATAAATTAATCGTGGCAGTGGCATATTTATTAATACTATTTTTGATACAACTTTTGTATTGTATAAATACTAAAGTTTAATAAAACAGAAAGAAAAATAAATAAAAAGAAAGAGAGAAGCAAAAAAAACAGGAACCCTCCTCCCTCATTGGGCTTCGGCCCCGTAGGCCACCAGGCTTCTAGCCGGCCCAACCGTCCACCCACTCCCCCCCATTAACCCCCACCCCGGCCAAACCCTATCTGCTACCCCCCACTTTCTCTCCCCATGATCCCCTCCCCCTCTTCACCTCATCTGGATCGGCCAGCACCGAACGCCCCCGCGCGCCCCCAACGCCGATCGCCGGCGTCGCCTCCCCGCCGGACAGGCCGTCCTCGACCTTCTCCTCGCTGACCCCGCTCTCCCTCGCCCCCTCTGCCCGATCTGGATCGGGAGGGGGCCGCCCCGATGTCGCCGGCGCCCTCGACCCCGGCGCCCTGTTCACCGCTCGCCGGAGCCACCGCACCGGCGCCGCCCCGTCGCACGCCGTCCACTCCGTCATCGGTGCCGCCTCGCCGGACCTCCCCGAGCCCCCTGCCAGTACCCTACGGCCCCGCTGTGAGCACCTTCCTCTCCTCGCACTCCCTCCTCCCGTGTCGGACGTCGCCGTGCGCTAGCCGTCCCGCTGCGCCCGCCACGCCCCGCGCCACTGGACCGCGGTCGCTGCAGAGCCCGCAACGGCCGCGCGCTCCCCACTCCCCCTTCTGCTGCTTCCACCGGCCGCGTCTGCGCGCTAGGCCACCCGCTCGCATGCGCCCTCCATCGCGCACCACGGCCATGCCCACTGCGCCGCCCCCTGCATCTCGCTGCGCGTGCTCGCCCACCCGGCCGCGCCTCTAGCTGCGGCGCTCCCACCGCCGCACCGCCCCTGGCCTTCTCCCCGCTCACCCATGCGCCTCCTTGGCCCTGGCTCACCGGCGCCGCTCGCCAAGCCCCGCCCTGCGGCTGGCCTGGGCATGTGTCCAAACGGGCTCTGCCCTGTTAACCCGCGCCGTTAGCCCGCTTTGGCCCAGTGCCAATGACATATGGGGCCCAGCCCCAGAGTGTTTAATAAAAAAAGATTAAAAAACTAAATAAAAATAAAAATAAAAAAATTAATTAATTAATTTAATTAATTAACTTAATTAATATTGATTAGATTAACCTAATTAACTTAACCTAATTAATCTGTTAATTAAACCAATTAATTAGGTTAGTTAGTTGTCAGTCAATGACATGTGGGCCCCCTGTCCAGTTTGACCAGTCAAACTGTTGACTGGGTTGACCCAGTCCATGACAGGTGGGCCATGTTTGACCCTGTTGACCAGTCAACAGTTGACTAGTCAAATGCTGACTGGAACCCCCCTTGACCCCACCTGCCAGCCACACATACATTCTGTTGGGTACAATTCTGTGTACCCATAGCAATTTAAGATTTAATTTTCGAATTAAAACAATTTAAAAATGATTTAAAACTTCTAAAATTAATATAAAATAAACCGTAGCTCGGATGGAAAAACTTTGTACATGAAAGTTGCTCAGAACGATGAGACGGATCCGGATACGCAGCCCGTTCATCCGCCACGCATCCCTAGCATAGCGAACACGCAACTTTCCCCCTCTGGTTCATCTGTCCGAAATCGCGAAACACCGGGGATATTTTCCCGGATGTTTCCCCCCTTCACCGGTACCACCTCTTACCACGTTAGGGCACCCCTAGCACCGCTACTTGTCATGTTATGCATCGCTATGCATCTGTTTGCTTAAATATTTATTGTTTCTTCCCCCTCTTCTCTCGCTAGACACCGAGACTGACGCCGCTGCTACCCAGTACGACTACGGTGTTGACGACCCCTCTATCTTGCCAGAGCAACCAGGCAAGCCCCCCCCCCTTGATCACCAGATATCGCCTACTCTCCTCTATACTGCTTGCATTAGAGTAGTGTAGCATGTTACTGCTTTCCGGAATCCTATCCTGATGCATAGCCTGTCCTTGCTACTACTATTGTTACCTTTATCTGCAATCCTAATGCTTAGTATAGAATGCTAGTTTATCATCAGTGGCCACACATTCTTGTCCGTCTGCCATGCTATACTATCGGGCCGTGATCACTCGGGAGGTGATCACGGGTATATACTTACACATAATATATGATACTTGTGATGAATAAAGACGGGTCAGCTTGTAGGAGTACCCGCGAGTGATTCACGGATTGGGTCCGAAAGGACATTCATCCCGACGGCCCTCTGAGTGGATCTTGGTGGCGAAGCGACATGGCAGGTTGAGACCACCTAGGAGAGAGGTGGGCCTGGCCCTGGTCGGCGTTCGCGGTTATTTCAAGATAACACGCTTAACGAGATCTTGGTATTTGATCTGAGTCTGGCCACTGGCCTATACGCACTAACCATCTACGCGGGGACAGTTATGGGCACTCGACGTCGTGGTATCAGCCGAAGCCTTCGTGACGTCAGCGACCGAGCGACGCGCGCCAGATTGGAACGTAAGCCTGCTCTTGTATTAAGGGGGCTAGTTCTGCTTCCGGCCGCCCTCGCAACGTGCAGGTGTGCAATGGGCGATGGGCCTAGACCCATGCGCCATAGGATTTAGACCGGCGTGCTGACCTCTCTGTTTTGCCTAGGTAGGGCTGCGACGTGTTGATCTTCCTAGGCCGGGCATGACCCAGGAAAGTGTGTCTGGCCAAATGGGATCGAGCGTGTTGGGTTATGTGGTGCACCCCTGCAGGGAAGTTAATCTATTCGAATAGGCGTGATCTTCGGTAACAGGACGACTTGGAGTTGTACCTTGACCTTATGACAACTAGAACCGGATACTTAATAAAACACACCCTTCCAAGTGTCAGATATAATCGGTGATTGCTCTCTCACAGGGCGACGAGGGGAGGATCATCAGTTAGGGTTATGCTACACAATGCTACTTAGTGAACTTACCATCTACTCTCTTCTCCTGCTGCAAGATGGAGGTTACCAGAAGCGTAGTCTTCGAAAGGACTAGCTATCCCCCTTTTATTCCGGCTTTCTGCAGTTCAGTCCACATATGATACCCATATTCCATTTGATACCAATGCATACATATGTAGTGTAGCTCCTTGCTTGCGAGTACTTTGTATGAGTACTCATGGTTGCCTTGCTCCCTCTTTTCCGCCTTCCTATACTCAATTGCTGCGACCAGACGTTGGAGCCCAGGAGCCAGATGCCACCGTCGACGATGACTACTACTACTCGGGAGGTGCCTACTACTACGTGCAGCCCGCTGACGGCGACCAGGAGTAGTTTAGGAGGATCCCAGGCAGGAGGCCTGCGCCTCTTTCGATCTGTATCCCAGTTTGTGCTAGCCTTCTTAAGGAAAATTTGTTTAACTTATGTCTGTACTCAGATATTGTTGCTTCCGCTGACTCGTCTATGATCGAGCTCTTGTATTCGAGCCCTCGAGGCCCCTGGCTTGCAATATGATGCTTGTATGACTTATTTTATTTGTAGAGTTGTGTTGTGATATCTTCCCGTGAGTCCCTGATCTTGATCGTACACATTTGCGTGTATGATTAGTGTACAATTGAATCGGGGGCATCACAATTCAGCATCGGTAAGAGGAGCAATCAGAGTGCTAATAAAATCATTGTTGTTGGTATTGGCGAAGTCACATAATTTAGTATTATCTTGAGCCATCGTGACAAGCAAGCAAACTAACACAAAAGCAAACAAAAAACAAGCAGGCAAAAAGAGGCAAATAGAGAAAGAGATGGAGGATAGAGAAAGAGAGGGCGGATAAAACGGCAAGGGTGAAGTGGGGGAGAGGAAAACGAGAGGCAAATGGAAAATAATGTAATGCGGGAGATAAGGGTATGTGATGGGTACTTGGTATGTTGACTTTTGCATAGACCTCCCCGGCAACGGCGCCAAAAATCCTTCTTGCTACCTTTTGAGCACTACGTTGGGTTTCCCCGAAGAGGAAGGGATGATACAGCAAAGTAGCGTAAGTATTTCCCTCAGTTTTTGAGAACCAATGTATCAATCCAGTAGGAGGCTACACGCGAGCCCCTCGTACCTGCACAAAACAAATAAATCCTCGCAACCAACGCGAATAGGGGTTGTCAATCCCTACACGGCCACTTACGAGAGTGAGATCTGATAGATATGATAAGATAATATTTTTGGTATTTTTGTGATAAGGATGCAAAGTAAAATAAAGGCAAAGTAAAAGCAAAGGAAATAACTAAGTAGTAGGAGATTAATATGATAAAGATAGACATGGGGGCCATAGGTTTCACTAGTGGCTTCTCTGGAGAGCATAAGTATTCTACGGTGGGTGAACAAATTACTGTTGAGCAATTGACAGAATTGAGCATAGTTATGAGAATATTTAGGTATGATCATCTATATAGGCATCACGTCCGGGACAAGTAGACCGACTCCTGCCTGCATCTACTACTATTACTCCACTCATCGACCGCTATCCAGCATGCATCTAGAGTAATAAGCTAAAAATAGAGTAACGCCTTAAGCAAGATGACATGATGTAGAGGGATAAACTCATGCAATATGATGAAAACCCCATCTTGTTATCCTCGATGGCAACAATACAATACGTGCCTTGCTGCCCCTGCTGTCACTGGGAAAGGACACCGCAAGATTGAACCCAAAGCTAAGCACTTCTCCCAATGCAAGAAAGATCAATCTAGTAGGCCAAACCAAACTGATAACTCGAAGAGACTTGCAAAGATAACCAATCATACATAAAAGAATTCAGAGAAGATTCAAATATTGTTCATAGATAGACTTGATCATAAACCCACAATTCATCGGTCTCAACAAACACACCGCAAAAAGAAGATTACATCGAATAGTTCTCCACAAGAGAGGGGGAGAACATTGTATTGAGATCCAAAAAGAGAGAAGAAGCCATCTAGCTAATAACTATGGACCCGTAGGTCTGAGGTAAACTACTCACACTTCATCGGAGGGGCTATGGTGTTGATGTAGAAGCCCTCCGTGATCGATGCCCCCTTCGGCGGAGCTCCGGAACAGCCCCCAAGATGGGATCTCGTGGATACAGAAAGTTGCGGCGATGGAATTAGGTTTTTGGCTCCGTATCTGATCGTTTGGGGGTACGTAGGTATATATAGGAGGAAGGAGTACGTCGGTGGAGCAACAGGGGGGCCACGAGGGTGGAGGGCGCGCCTGGGGGGGGGGGGGTAGGCGTGCCCCCCTACCTCGTGGCCTCCTCTTTTGTGTCTTGACGTAGGGTCCAAGTCTCCTGGGTGTTGTTCGTTGAGAAAATCGCGTTCCTAAAGATTTCATTCCGTTTGGACTCCGTTTGATATTCCTTTTCTTTGAAACCCTAAAACAGGCAAAAAAACAACAATTTTGGGCTGGGCCTCCGGTTAATAGGTTAGTCCCAAAAATAATATAAAAGTGGAAAATAAAGCCCAATAATGTCCAAAACAGTAGATAATATAGCATGGAGCAATAAAAATTATAGATATGTTGGAGACGTATCAGTCCACGAGGCAGGGGCGCGTCCTACACCCTCGTGGGGACATGGTGGGTCCCCCTGGTGTGTTCTCAGTGCCAATAATTCTTAAATATTATAGAAAAAATCATATTAAATTTTCAGGGCACTTGGAGAACTTTTTTTTTCGGGGTATTTTTTATTACAAGGATAATTCAGAAAACAGACAGAAACTACCATTTTTGCTTTATTTAATTTAAATAATAGAAAGTAAAAAGAGGGTACAGAGAGTTGTGCTTTCTAACTTCATCCATCTCATGCTCATCAAAAGGAATCCACTAACAAGGTTGATCAAGTCTTGTTGACAAACTCTTTTCGAATAACATGAAACCGGAGAATTTTCGAATAACACTAGGTTACCTCAACGGGGATATGCATGTCCCCAACAATAAGAATGCCATATTTCTTCTTGACAGTGGGAAGAGGAAATTCAAAACCTCCAATAATAATTGTCAAAGTTTTTCCAATAGAATTAATACTGTGGACTTGAGGTTGTTTCCTCGGAAAGTGTACCGTATTCTCATTACCATTAACATGAAAAGTGACATTGCCTTTGTTGCAATCAATAACAGCCCCTGCAGTATTCAAAAAGGGTCTACCAAGAATAATAGACATACTATCATCCTCGGGAATATTAAGAATAACAAAGTCTGTTAAAATAGTAACGTTTGCAACCATAACAGACACATCCTCACAAATACCGACAGGTATAGCAGTTGATTTATCAGCCATTTGCAAAGATATTTCAGTAGGTGTCAACTTATTCAAATCAAGTCTACGATATAAAGAGAGAGGCATAACACTAACACCGGCTCCAAGATCACATAAAGCAGTTTTAACATAGTTTCTTTTAATGGAGCATGGTATAGTTGGTACTCCTAGTTTCTTAGGTATTCCACCCTTAAAAGTATAATTAGCAAGCATGGTGGAAATTTCAGCTTCCGGTATCTTTCTTTTATTTGTAACAATATCTTTCATGTACTTAGCATAAGGATTCATTTTGAGCATATCAGTCAAACGCATACACAAAAATATAGGTCTAATCATTTCAGCAAAGCGCTCAAAATCCTCATCATCCTTTTTCTTGGATGGTTTAGGAGGAAAAGGCATGGGTTTCTGAACCCATGGTTCTCTTTCTTTACCGTGCTTCCTAGCAACAAAGTCTCTCTTATCATAACGTTGATTCTTTGATTGTGGGTTATCAAGATCAACAACAAGTTCAATCTCTACATCATTGCCATTGCTAGGTTGAGCATCAACATGAACATCATCATTAACATTATCACCGGGTTCATGTTCATTACCAGATTGTGTTTCAGCATCAGAAATAGAAATATCATTGGGATTCTCAGGTGTGTCAACAACAGGTTCGCTAGGAGCATGCAAAGTCTTATCATTTTTCTTTTTCTTCTTTTTAGATGGACTAGGTGCATCAACATTAGTTCTCTGAGAATCTTGCTCAATTCTCTTAGAGTGTCCCTCAGGATACAAAGGTTCCTGAGTCATTTTACCCCCTCTAGTCACAACTCTAACAACATTATCATTTTTCTTATTATTTAATTCGTTGAGCAAATCATTCTGAGCTTTTAGTACTTGTTCTACTTGAGTGGTAACCATAGAAGCATGTTTACTAATAAGTTTGAGTTCACCTTTAACTCTAGACATATAATCACTCAAGTGTTCCATCATATAAGCATTACGTTTCAATTGTCTACCAACATAATCATTGAAGTTTTCTTGTTTAACCATAAAGTCATCAAACTCATCCAAGCATTGGCTAGCAATTTTAGTAGATGGGATTTCACATTTATCAAATCTATAGAGATAATTTACCTTTACTACCTGTGTCGGGTTATCAAGACCATGTATTTCTTCAATAGGTGGTAAATTCTTAACATCTTCAGCTTTAATACCCTTTTCTTTCGTAGATTTCTTTGCCTCTTGCATATCTTTAGGACTGAGGAATAGAATACCCCTTTTCTTCGGAGTTGTCTTAGGAGTTGGTTCAGGAAGTATCCAATCATTTTCATTACTCAACATATTATTCAATAGCAATTCAGCTTGATCAATAGTTCTTTCCCTGCAGACACAACCAGCACAACTATCCAGGTGGTCTCTGGAAGCATCGGTTAGTCCATTATAAAAGATATCAAGTATTTCATTTTTCTTGAGAGGATGATCAGGCAAAGCATTAAGTAATCGGAGAAGCCTCCCCCAAGCTGGTGGGAGACTCTCTTCTTCAATTTGCACAAAGTTATATATTTCCCTTAAGGCAGCTTGTTTCTTATGAGCGGGGAAATATTTAGTAGAGAAGTAACAAATCATATCCTGGAGACTACACACACAACCAGGATCAAGGGAATTAAACCATGTTTTAGCATCACCCTTTAATGAGAAGGGACACAACTTAAGGATAAAGTAATAGCGAGTTTTCTCATCATTAGTGAACAGGGTGGCTATATCATTTAATTTAGTAAGATGTGCCACAATAGTTTCAGATTCATAGCCATAAAAAGGATCATACTCAACCAAAGTTATTAACTCGGGATCGACAGAGAAATCATAATCCTTATCGGTGATACAGGTAGGTGAAGTAGCAAAAGCAGGGTCATGTTTCATTCTAGCATTCAAGGATTTTTCTTTCAGTTTAGCTAACAGTTTCTTAAGATCATATCTATCATTGCAAGCTAAAAAGTCTCTAGCAGTTTCTTCATCCATAACATAACCCTCGGGCACAACAGACAATTCATATCTAGCGGGAGAATCTTCATCATCAATATTATCAGTTTCAATAATTTCATTCTCTCTAACCCTAGCAAGTTGTTCATCAAGAAATTCACCTAGTGGCATAGTATTATCAAGCATAGAAGTAGTTTCATCATAAGCATCATGGAAAGCAGAAGTGGCATCATCAATAACATGCGCCATATCAGAATGAATAGCATGATTAGGTGTCGCAAGTTTACTCATAACAGAAGGTGAATCAAGTGCAGAGCTAGATGGCAGGTCCTTACCTCCCCTCGTAGTTGAGGGAAAAATCTTGGTTCTTTCATCTTTCAAATTACTCATAGTGATCAACAGATATAAATCCCAAGTGACTCAAAGAATAGAGCTATGCTCCCTGGCAACGGCGCCATAAAATAGTCTTCATAATCCGCAAGTATAGGGGATCGCATCAGTTTTTGAGGGTAGAGTATTCAACCCAAATATATTGATTCGACACAAGGGGAGCCAAAGAATATTCTCAAGTATTAACAGTTGAGTTGTCAATTCAACCGCACCTGAAAGACTTAATATCTGCAGCAAAGTATTTAGTAGCAAAGTAATATGGAAGTAGCGGTAACGGTAGCAAAAGTAACAATAGCAGTTTTATAGCAAGCGTAACAGTGGCAACAGTAAAGTAACTAAGCGGAGATCAATATGTGAAAAGCTCGTAGGCAATGGATCAGTGATGGATAATTATGTCGGATGCGATTCCTCATGCAACAGTTATAACCTAGGGTGACACAGAACTAGCTCCAGTTCATCAATATAATG
The DNA here is from genome assembly GCF_003073215.2 of Triticum urartu. Classification (NCBI taxonomy): domain Eukaryota; kingdom Viridiplantae; phylum Streptophyta; class Magnoliopsida; order Poales; family Poaceae; genus Triticum; species Triticum urartu. The sequence continues at coordinate 299,355,716 of NC_053026.1, read as the reverse complement.
TAGGCATGTATTCCGAATATAGTCATACGTGCTTATGGAAAAGAACTTGCATGACATCTTTTGTCCTACCCTCCCGTGGCAGTGGGGTCCTATTGGAAACTAAGGGATATTAAGGCCTCCTTTTAATAGTGTACCGGACCAAAGCATTAACACTTAGTGAATACATGAACTCCTCAAACTACGGTCATCACCGGTAAGTATCCCGATTATTGTCACTTCGGGGTTAACGGATCATAACACATAATAGGTGACTATAGAATTGCAAGATAGGATGAAGAACTCACATATATTCATGAAAACATAATAGGTTCAGATCTGAAATCATGGCACTCGGGCCCTAGTGACAAGCATAAAGCATAGCAAAGTTATAGGAACATCAATCTCATAACATAATGGATACTAGGGATCAAACCCTAACAAAACTAACTCGATTACATGATAAATCTCATCCAACCCATCACCGTCCAGCAAGCCTACGATGGAATTACTCACGCATGGCGGTGAGCATCATGAAATTGGTGATGGAGGAAGGTTAATGATGACGATGGCGACGGATTCCCCTCTCTGGAGCCCCGAACGGACTCCAGAACATCCCTCCCGAGAGAGATTAGGGATTGGCGGCGGCTCCGTATCGTAAAACGCGATGAATCCTTCTCTCTCATTGTTTTCTCCCCGAACGTGAATATATAGAGTTGGAGTTGAGGTCGGTGGAGCATCAGGGGGGCCACGAGGCACGGGGCGTGCCCCCACCCTCGTGGACAGGGTGTGGGCCCCCCTGACATTGATTCTTTTGCCAATAATTTTTATATATTCCAGAAATATTCTCCGTGAAGTTTCAGGTCATTCCAATAACTTTTATTTCTGCACAAAAATAACACCATGGCAATTCTGCTGAAAACAGCGTCACTCTGGGTTAGTTCCATTCAAATCATGCAAGTTAGAGTCCAAAACAAGGGCAAAAGTGTTTCGAAAAGTAGATACGATGGAGACGTATCAGGCGAAAAAGGCAAAAAAAATTGTATTTTCTGAAAACGTTTTAGAAGTGGGGGAGAGGAAAATGAGAGGCAAATGGCAAATAATATAATGCAAGAGATGAGAGTTTATGGTGGGTACTTGGTAGGCTTGATGTAGACCTCCCCGACAACGATGCCAGCAATTCTTCCTGCTACTTCTTGAGCTTGCGTTGGTTTTTCCCTTGAAGAGGAAAGGGTGATGTAGCAAAGTAGAGATAAGTATTTCCATCAGTTAGAGAACCAAGGTATCAATCCAGTAGGAGGTACAAGCAAGTCTCCAATCTATGCACCTGCACAAACAATCAAACACTTGCACCCAACGCGATAAAGGGGTTGTCAATCCCTTCACGGTCGATTGCAATGGTGAGATCTAATAGAGATACGTATAAAATATTGCTAAAATGTAAAACTAAATAAAAGTAAATAAATTGCAGCAACGTATTTTTGGGTTTTTTGGTTTATAGATCTGAAAATATATGACGGAAAATAGACCCGGGGACCATAGGTTTCACTAGAGTCTTCTCTCTTGAAGGCAAATAATATAGTGGGTGAACAAATTACCGTCAAGCAATTGATAGAAAAGCGCAAAGTTATGACGATATCGAAGGCAATGATTATGCATATAGGCATCACGTCCGTGTTAAGTAGACCGACTCATGCCTGCATCTACTACTATTACTCCACACATCGACCGCTATCCAACATGTATCTAGAGCATTAAGTTCATAAAGAACGGAGTAACACATTAAGTAAGATGACATGATGTAGAGGGATAAACTCAATAAATATGATGAAAACCCCATCTTTTTATCCTTGATGGCAACAATACAATACGTGCCTCGCTACCCCTACTATGTCACTGGGTGAGGACACCGCTAGATTGAACCCAAAACTAAGCACCTCTCCCATTGCAAGAAATACCAATCTAGTTGACGAAACCAAACCGATAATTCGAAGAGAAATACAAAGATAAAAAATCATGCATATAAGAATTCAGAGGAGATTCAAATAATATTCATAGATAATCTGATCATAAATCCACAATTCATCAGATCTCAACAAACACACCGCAAAATAATATTACATCGGATAGAACTCCAAGAACATCGAGGAGAACATGATATTGAAGAACATAGAGAGAGAAGAAGCCATCTAGCTACTAGCTATGGACCCATAGGTCTGAGGTAAACTACTCACGCTTCATCGGAAGGGCAATAGGGTTGATGTATATGCCCTCCGTGATTGAATCCTCCTCCGACAGATCGCCGGAAAAGGCCCCAAGATGGGATCTCACGGGAACAGAAGGTGGCGGTGGCGGAAAAGTATTTTCGTGGATGCTTCTGATGGTTTGGGAATATTTGGGAATTTGTAGGCCGAAGAATAGGGTTAGAGGAGCTCTTAGGGACCCACAAGGCAGGGGGCGCCCCCTGGGGCGCGCCCTGCACCCTTGGCGTCGCCTCAGGACTCTTCTGGCTTGGTTCTCAAGTCCTATGTGTGTCTTCTGGTCTAAGAAAAATCATCGTAAAGTTTTATTCCGTTTGGACTCCGTTTGATATTCCTTTTTGCGAAACTCAAAAACAAGGAAAAAACAGAAACTGGCACCGGGCTCTAGGTTAATAAGTTAGTCCCAAAATTAATATAAAATAGCATATTAATGCATGTAAAACATCCAAAACATATAATATAATAGCATGGAATGCCCAAAAATTATAGATACATTGGAGACATATCAAGGTTGTTGGTGTAGATTCCCGTCACGATGATTGCCCCGGTGGCACTCCGGCGCCACCGGGAGAGAGAGGGGGAGAGAGCCCCCCTCCTCCTTCTTCTTCCTTGACCGCCCCCTAGATGGGAGGAGAGTTCCCCCTCTGGTCCATGGCCTCCATGGCGGCGGAGGAGCGGGAGCCCCTCCGATATTGGCTCTCCCTCTCCGTTCTCTTCTATTTCGCGTTCCTATTTTCTGGCCGAAAACCGTTTCTTATATTGCCGAAGATCCGTAACTCCGATTGTGCTGAGATTTTAACATGATTTTCCGGATATAAGATTCCTTGCGCCCGAAGTAGAGCTCCAACTGACTTACTAAGAGGGCACAACCCACCACCACGCGCCTGGGCTGCCTGGCACGCCTAGGTGCCTTGTGGTGGCTGTGGGCCCCCGTTTGCGTTGATTCCACCTCCCAAAAATCAAAAATATTCCAAAATAATTCTCTGCAAATTTTTATCGTGTTTGGACTTCGATTGATATGGATATTCTGTGAAACAAAAAACATGCAATAAACAGGAACTGACACTGGGCACTGGATCAATAGGTTAGTCCAATAAATCATATAAAATGTTGCCAAAAATATGTGTAAGTTGTATAATATTGGCATGAAACAATCAAAAATTATAGATACGATGAAGACGTATCACTCCACCGTCAGTGCTGGTGCCCTTGCCGAGCTCAAAGCCACCAAATACCCCCCCCCCCACGACCCAGTAGGGTGCTACTCACTGTGTATCCGCAATCTCTACTCCACGCGAAGGAGAGCTGGTAATTTTCATTCCGCATCTTGTCTGTGGTCTATGTTTTCACCTTCGCCCTTTTGTTCGGGGCCTTCTTTTCTATTACGGGATTGACTTTCACCATTTGGCCGCAACCTCTATTGTCCACATTGCCTCGTAAATAATTTTCTGTAAGGCCTTCCTCCGCATCGAGCCCCACTTCAGCCTATGGCTAAAAGTGTTTTGTATCAAGCAGTATTCGGTTGGTCATGAACTTGCGGAGTGCGGAGGGGTTGTGATTAGCCGTCTCGGAGGCGTGGTGTGGCCCGAGGGTTCCTTCGCTAACATGGAGGAGGCCTGGAGAGGGGAATAGTTTTATGTGTAGGACTCCTCTATTGGTGGTCTTGAAGGGCTTCCCTCCTTCTCGACCAACCCGCTGAGGTGGTTAGCCTCCTGGGCGACCAAGGGTTTAGACTGGGAGGAGGGGGCCTAAGAGAGGTCAAAGTACTCCAAGGAAAACTTAAGGCCGTGGTTGGTAAGGGCGTTAATCTAGCCGACACAGTACACATGATGCTCTATTGCCAAATCCTTCTGGTCTAGTTCCGAACACTGCCAATGTGGGAGTTCAGGCCTGAGGATGACGCTGCATGGTGAAAGATTTCTTCTGCGGAGCGGACTTTGGCAAGATGCGGAAGCTCCTGCTTGAAGATGGTGAGGACTCCCTCCCCCTCGAGCTGAGGATATCCATATCTACCGAGCTTTTCCTATCACCGAGGTAAATTATATTACCTGGGCATTTTTCTCTCTCAATCACATACATTTATTGTACGACGGCTCATGATATTTTCTCTTAACATAGGTTTGCTGCATTCTGGCCGAGAAGATGAAGTCTCTGGCCCCGCTTCCTGAGGATCCTAGAACTCCCAAGCTCGAGGGGCTCCTTACTGAGGATCCGGATAGGAGGAGGGAGAGGAAGTTGAAGAAGGAGAACCCCACCATCCGAGAGGATGCCTCTGACTCTGTGCAGATCAAGGAAAGGAAGAACAGGACAAAAAACATGTCTCCTCGGGGAAGTGTTACCACCTTGGCCACTCATCAGAGTTCTTCCTCTCAGCCGAGCTCCTCTACCCAAAAGGGGAGGAAGTACATGATGAAGAATCCGTCCTTCCTGGAAAATACTTCGGGAAGTTATAAAAGCTCTTCGAGTCATATCGAATGGAGGAGTCAAGATAGTGGGGAGGAGGCAAGCTCTTCGGGGTACTAGAACCAATCCATGCTCAGGGAAACCGAAAGTATGGATCCTCCTCGACAATATAAGTGCTTAAGGAAGGCGCATGCCGTCTCGACCTGCAAGGCATCAGTACATGTGGAGGTAATCAACTCAGATCCTTCTAAGGACACTCTTCCCCAATGCGACCGTCTTGATTCCCGGAGGTAATTTTTATTTTACCCAGGGCACTGTGCTCCCCCTGGTGTATTTTATCTTGAGGCAGCGGTCGTTCTTATTATGTGCCACCCACAGCGATCAACCCACCAAGGGAAATCCTGGCACCCAAACCTCCTCGTCCGGAGTTGAAGCTCCGCCTATTACCAACCTTGGAATGATCTTGCTACCAAGGTGGGATTGGCAGATGTAGGCGACTTTAAAGAGTTCCTCCATTCCCCAAGGACACATGACCGTGCTTGAAAGGATCCTAACCCAGTTCTGTTATGCCGAGGTTGCGATGCTGGACATGTTCTCTGACCTTGCCAAGGGTTTTAAGATCTGTGATTGGCTAAGCCTCTATCATTAGTTTTATGACTCGGCACAGGGTGTTAAAAATTTTCGAGGATGATTTAAGCATCATCCGAGGGTGGAAATTTATATGCTAACAAATAGCGCATAAAAAGTTTTTTACCCTATGTGGGAATGCAGTATCCCCCAAGCCTTAAGTTAGTTTTGACAAAACTGGCTTGAGGGTCGAAACCTTTTCAATTTGGATTTTGCCGCAACCCCCAAGTTTTTGAATAACAACAAACATCTAGAGTGTCAAATCGTTCCTCCGACTGCAAGTAGTGTATTGTGACACGCATGATTCCATTTCTTGCTCAGCCTCCAATATACAAAATCCGAAGGTTCTAAACTGCTAGCTGACGCAGTTAGAGGAGGACGTGAGTATGATAGAGGAAAATATGAGGTAGTCACAAGGTAATTAATAAATACCATGTACCGTGCTTAGAACGATCGAGGATCGTAATGAAATGTTATTTTGTGCAGCGATCGAAGAGGCCTTGACTATGCTTCATGCCGAGCTATTGAAGGCACGATCCGAGTTGGAATGGCACAAGGTGACGTGATACGTCCATTTTGCATCATGTGTTTCCTATTGATATTTATTGCAATTTGGACTGTTATTTCACTTTATGATACAATTCTTATGCCTTTTCTCTCTTATTTTGCAAGTTTCACATGAAGAGGGAGATTGCCGGCAGCTGGAATTCTGGACCGGAAAGGGCTATATTAGAGATACCTATTTTGAACATCTCCAAATGACCTGAAAATTGACAGAGAATTATTTTGTAATATATAAAAATTATTGGCGAAAGAAACATCAACAGGGGACCCACCACGCAGCCACAAGCCCGGGGGCACGCCCTACCCCCCAGGATGCTCCCCCTGGACTTGTGGCGCCCCTAGCAAGCCTCCAAGGCCTATCTTCTGCTATATAATGCCATTTGACCTAGAATAAAAAATCAAGAGGAAGGTTCCAGGATGAAACGTCACCGTCTCAAGGTGGAACCTGGGCAGGAGCACTTTCGCTCTCCGATAGAGCGATTCCGCTAGGGAAACTTCCCTCCGGGAGGGGGAAATCGAAGCCATCGACATCACCAACGATCCTATCAACATGGGAGGACCAATCTTTATCAACATCTTCACCAACACCATCTCATATCAAACCCTAGTTCATGTTTTGTATTCATTCTTTGTCTCAAAACCTCAGATTGGTACCTGTGGGTTGCTAGTAGTGTTGATTACATCCTGTAGTTGATGCTAGTTAGTTTATTTGATGAAAAATATATATGTTCAGATCCTTAATGATATTCATTACCCCTCTGATTTTGAACATGAATATGATTTGTGAGTAGTTACTTTTGTTCTTGAGGACATGGGAGAAGTCTGGTTATAAGTAATCATGTGAATTTGGTATTCGTTCGGTATCTTGATGATATGTATGTTGTTGCTTCCTGTAGTGGTGTCATGTGAATGTCAACTACATGACACTTCACCATACTTTGGCCTAAGGGAAGACATTGTGGAGTAGTAATTAGATGATGGGTTGCTAGATTGACAGAAGCTTAAACCCTAGTTTATGCGCTATTCCGTAAGGGGCTGATTTGGATCCATATGTTTCATGCTATGGTTAGATTTATCTTGATTGTTATTTCCTAGTTGTGGATGCTTGCGAGACGGGGTAATCATAAGTGGGAGGCTTGTTCAAGTAAGAATAGCACCCAAGCACCGGTCCACCCACATATCAAATTATCAAAGTAGCGAACGTGAATCAAACAAACATGATGAAAGTGACTAAATGAATTCACATGCGTCCTCAAGAACACTTTGCTTGCTATAAGAGAAAGTTTAGGCATGTCCTTTGCTATAAAAAGTTTTGGGCTACCTAGTTGCACCTTTGTTACTATTGCTACTTGTCACTTGTTACGAATTATCTTGCTATCAAAGTATCTGTTACCGACAATTTCAGTGCTTGCAGAAAATACCTTGCTGAAAACCGCTTGACATTTCCATCCGCTCTTCGTTGGGTTCGACACTCCTACTTATTGATAGGACTACGATTGATCCCCTATACTTGTGGGTCATCAAGACTCTTTTCTGGCGCCATTGCCACGGAGTGATGTGCCTTTGGTAAGTTGAGTTTGGTGAGGAAACATTTATATTACGTGCTGAAATTTAATGTTACTTGTCACAATGGAAAGTAATCCTTTAATGGGTTTGTTCGGGGTATCTTCACCTCGACCGGAAGCACAAAGAGTTGCTCCTCAACCTACTGAAAATATTTTTATAAGATTCCTTTGGGTATGTTAGAGAAACTATTAGTTAATCCTTATGCAGGAGATGGAACGGGACATCTTGATTGAAATTTGTGGATTGTTTAAGCTTGCAGATGTATCCGAGGATGGAGTTAACAAGAAGGTATTCCCTTTATTGATGGAGTTAACAAGAAGGTATTCCCTTTATTTTTGGAGGGTAAGGTGTAATGCCCAGGCCACATCCGCCAGTGGTCGTTACTCCTGGCGGGATCTAGACTGGTGTGACACCCTCGATTCAATCGTATACTAATCATACACGCAAATGTGTACGATCAAGATCAAGGACTCACGGGGAGATATCACAACACAACTCTAGACACAAATTAAAATAATACAAGCTTTATATTACAAGCCAGGGGCCTCGAGGGCTCGAATACATAAGCTCGAATACACAAGAGTCAGCGGAAGCAACAATATCTGAGTATAGACATAAGTTAGACAAGTTTGCCTTAAGAAGGCTAGCACAAAAACAACATCGATCGAAAAGGCAAGGCCTCCTTCCTGGGAGCCTCCTAACTACTCCAAGTCGTCAGCGGTCGTCACATAGTAGTAGGCACCCTCAGGGTAGCAGTAGTCATCAGTGGTGTCGTCTGGCTTCTGTGATCCGTCATCTGGTCACAACAATCAGGTATGGGGGAAAAATAAGTAGCAAAGCAACCGTGAGTACTCATCCAAAGTACTCGCAAGACTTACATCAGATCTAAACTAAGTATGCATCTGTATCAAAGGAATGGGTTGTATCTGTGGACTAAACTGCAGAATGCCAGAAAAGCAGGGGAAAGCCTAACCTATCGAAGACTAGCATCTTCAAGCATCTTCAAGCATCTTGCAGCATATAGAAAAGCATAGATCAACATAATGTAAAGTAGTAGTGTTATCAACCTCGGCCAGAGATCCTTTCTCGACTCCCTGCGAGAAAGCAATCCCACAGCCATACTATCCATTTCTCATATCCATTTCTCATCACAAGTATCCAGTTCTAGCTGTATCGACCGGGATACAACTCTAAGTGTCCGTTACCGTAGGACAGGCTATCAATAGATGTTTTCTTCCCTACAGGGGTGCACCAACTTACCCACCACGCTCGATTAACTCCGGCCGGACACACTTTCCTGGGTCATGCCTGGCCTCGGCCAAACAATACGCCGTAACCCGACCTAGGCTTAATAGAGAGGCCAGCACGCCGGACTAAACCTATGCCCCCAGGGGTCATGGGTCATCTCCCCGGGAACTCCTGCACGTTGCGTACACGGCCAGTGAGCAGACCTAGCTACCTCCTTCAACAAGGCAGGAGCTTACGTAGTCCAACCCGGCGCGCGCCGCTCAGTCGCTGACGTCTATTAAGCTTCGGCTGATGTATATGACGCAGAACGCCCATACTATGCCCACGTGATGGTTAGTGCTATCAGGCCAGAGGCCCCTCGGATTAAATATCCAAACCGTTAGTGTGTTGGTAGTGCGGTCACGAGCAGAGACTCGCGAAAGATGTGACCCCGTCGCCCCGTCTCGAGTACTTGCGGCGAGGGCTGAGAATGCCCAGCCGCGCCTCGTGTTTAACTCTCGGGTACCCTCCAGGTCAACTCGTCTCCACATCACTCACGGGTACCCCTGAAGGTCGACCCGCCTTTCCAAGTAACAGTTGTAAAGTCCAAGTATTCGTATGTCCAAACATCAAGGGGAAAACCCGAGGAATCACCCCCAGTGAATTCCACTCGATGTAATCATCAAGGTGAACGTAAGAGGATCCACCCTCGAGGTTCACACTTGAGGGGCTACACGACAGAGCTGTATCAGAAGTGGTTAAGGAGGAAATCACCCTCGATGACCACGACCGAATAGCTACACTACAGAGATCTCATCAGGAGTGATGTATGAGGTTCCACTGTGACGCCCGGATATTAAGCTACAGTGAACCTCCGCTAATGATGCCACGTCACCTCAGTTACTGCTGCTAATCCCTAGTTAGTTCAAAAACCGGTTCAAAATTCAAATTGAAAAATAGGCAAACAATAAAAGTTTTCAAATATTAAAACTAAAATGTTCGGAGTGAACCAAATATTGCATAGATAATTATTGGGGAAAAACCACACATTTATAAAATGTTTAAATACTATGAGATGAATAAAACAGTAGTAAAAATGATTATTTGAATAACTTTTATGATTAATAAAATGTCAAACTAAGTTATTTGGGGTCTAGACTTTTTGTGACTATGGACTAAGTCAAAATACTGAATTAGATACTAAGTGTATATTTTACTAAATTAAAATGCAACTAAAATAAAGAAATAAAGATATAATAAAGAAAACAGAAAACAAGACAAAAAAAAGGGAAAAGGAGAACCCCCCCTTGCCCCCTGGGCTTCGGCCCAGCAGGCCACAAGCCCCCCCCCACCCATACGGCACCCAGCCCCATAGCGCCCCACGCCCCCCCCCGCCGCACCTCCCCAGGCCTATTAGGCCACCCCACCCCCACTAACCCTAATCCCCCCCACGCCGCCACTCCCTCTTCTCCCCTTCCCGATCCGATCTGGATCGGGGACGAGCCTGCTCCCCCCACCTCGCGACGCCACCGCCCCGGATCTCCGTCCGCCGTTGCCTTCTCGCCCCCCCTCTCCTCGCGCGACCCTCCCGCCCCCAACCTGAAGCCGGCGCCACCCGTCTCCGACCCCGTCACCCTCGCTCGCCGCGACGACCGCACGCGGGCGCCTCGGAGCTCGCCGACCCCGCCCCACACCAAGACGCCAACCCGCCGGCCTGCTTCCCCTCCGCCGCGACGTCCTCGACTTCCGCCTCCTCGACCCGCTGCCACTCCCCTACACCGTACGGTGAGGCCCCGGCCTCTCCCTCTCTCCACGTTCCCGCCGCTCGCGCATCCAGCGCCCCGCTGCCAACCCGGGGCCGCGGCCACCTTCCCCGCGCCGCGCCTGGGCCGCGCGCCTCACCGCTTCCCCTCCCCGTCGTCACCCGCACCGGCCTCCCCTGCTCGACGCACCACCGCGCGCGCCCGGCGCTCGTCGCTGCGGCCACCGCGTGCGTGCGCCCCGTGCACGCCTCGCCATCCCACTCGTCGCGCCCGCAACCCCGCGCTCTCCGTGCGCTCACCGCGACCACCCCTGCCCGCTCACGCCGTGGCCGTCGCCCCCGCGGCTGTGTCCGGTGCCCGCGCCCCTGGATTCCTGTAGTCGCCGCGGCCCGGCCTCGCCGCCACCGCTCCACCGTGCTGCCCCGCCTCCAGCCCCACGGGCCACTGCCGAGCCGGCGGCCACTTCCAGCGCCCGCGCCCACTGGGGCTCCATCCGGATCGGGCGCCCGTGCGCCCATGCACCCGTTAGGCCTAGGGGCCTATGACAAGGGGCCCCACCCTGGAACGTTTTATTAAAGAAAAGGAAGAAAAAAAACAATAATAATAAAATAATAAAATAAATAATAATAATTAAATTAATTAACTAATTAAGGGATTAATTAAGTTAATTAATCATAATTAGATTAACCTAAATAACTAATTAGTTTAATTAAACACTAATTAGTTTAATTAAACAGTAGTTAACTTAATTAACTGCTAATTAGCCTAATCAGTCAATGACGAACGGGACCCACACGTCAATTTGACTAGTCAACACCCCTGTTGACTGCTGATGTCATGCTGATGTCATGCTGACGTCAGCATGCACTGTTCTGGATAATGTTGTATTAAATTAATTAAATAAATCCTGAAAATGATTTAAATCTTTTAAAATTAATAGAAAATAATCCGTAACTCGGATGAAAAAGTTTTATACATGAAAGTTGCTCAGAACGACGAGACGAATTCGGATACGCAACCCGTTCGTCCGCCACGCATCCCTAACCTATCGAACTCGCAACTTTCCCCCTTCGGTTCACCGGTCCGAAAACGCGAAACACCGGGGATACTTTCCCGGATGTTATCCCCCTTCACCGGTATCACCTACTACCGCGTTAGGGCACCTCTAACGCCGTTACTTGTCATGTCATGCATCACTACGCATATGCTTGCTTATATATTTATTGTTTCTCCCCCCTCTTCTCTCGATAGACACCGAGACCGACGCCGCTGCTACCCAGTACGACTACGGTGTTGACGACCCCTCTCTCTTGCCAGAGCAACCAGGCAAGCCCCCCCTTTGATCACCAGATATCGCCTACTCTTCTCTATACTGCTTGCATTAGAGTAGCGTAGCATGTTACTGCTTCCCGTTAATCCTATACTGATGCATAGCCTGTCCTTGCTACTACTGTTGTTACCTTTACCTGCAATCCTAATGCTTAGTATAGGATGCTAGTTTATCATCAGTGGCCCTACATCCTTGTCCGTCTGCCATGCTATACTATCGGGCCGTGATCACTCGGGAGTTGATCACGGGTATATACTATATACTTTATACATGATACATGTGGTGATTAAAGACGGGTCGGCTTGAGGAGCACCCGCGAGTGGATCTTTGAGGCGGAGCGACAGGGCAGGTTCCGACCACCTAGGAGAGAGGTGGGCCTGGCCCTGGTCGACGTTCGCGGATACTTAACACGCTTAACGAGATCTGGGTATTTGATCTGAGTCTGGCCATTTGGTCTATACGCACTAACCATCTACGCGGGAGTAGTTATGGGTATCCCGGCGTCGTGGTATCAGCCGAAGCCTTCGTGACGTCAGCGACTGAGTGGCGCGCGCCGGATTGGACTGGAAGGCCACTAGGCTAGGTCTGCTTTCGGCCGCGTTCGCAACGTGCAGGTGTGCTAAGGGCGATGGGCCCAGACCCCTGGGCGCTTAGGTTTAGACCGGCGTGCTGACCTCTCTGTTGGTCTAGGTGGGGCTGCGACGTGTTGATCTTCCGAGGCCAGGCATGACCCAGGAAAGTGTGTCCGGCCAAATGGGATCAAGCGTGTTGGGGAATGTGGTGCACCCCTGCAGGGAAGTTAATCTATTCGAATAGCCGTGATCTTCGGTAAACAGGACGACTTGGAGTTGTATCTTGACCTTATGACAACTAGAACCGGATACTTAATAAAACACACCCTTCCAAGTGCCAGATACAACCGGTGGTCGCTCTCTCACAGGGCGACGAGGGGAGGATCATCGGTTAGGATTATGCTATGCGATGCTACTTGGAGGTCTTCAGTCTACTCCCTTCTACATGCTGCAAGACGGAGGCTGCCAGAAGCGTAGTCTTCGAAAGGATTAGCTATCCCCCCTCTTATTCTGGCCTTCTGCAGTTCAGTCCACCGATATGGCCCTTTACACATTTACCCATGCATATGTAGTGTAGCTCCTTGCTTACGAGTACTTTGGATGAGTACTCACGGTTGCTTTCTCCTTCTTTTCCCTCTATCCCTTCTACCTGGTTGTCGCAACCAGATGTTGGAGTCCAGGAGCCAGACGCCACCGTCGACGACGACTCCTACTACACCGGAGGTGCCTACTACTACGTGGTGCCCGCTGACGACGAGCAGGAGTAGTTAGGAGGATCCCAGGCAGGAGGCCGGCGCCTCTTTCGATCCGTATCCCAGTTTGTGCTAGCCTTCTTAAGGCAAACTTGATTAACTTATGTCTGTGCTCAGATTTTGTTGCTTCCGCTGACTCGTCTATGATCGAGCTCTTGTATTCGAGCCCTCGAGGCCCCTGGCTTGTAATATGATGCTTGTATGACTTATTTTATTTGTAGAGTTGTGTTGTGATATCTTCCCGTGAGTCCCTGATCTTGATCGTACACGTTTGCGTGTATGATTAGTGTACGATTAAATCGGGGGCGTCACAAGTTGGTATCAGAGCCGACTGCCTGTAGGAATTCCCCCTTCCACACTCCTTGGCCGAAGTCGAGTCTAGACATTGCAAAACTTCTACTAACATGGCTGTGTGCCTTACGGGTCCACGTCGCCATCTGGGTGGTATTAGGATCTTTTACTCCTCGATCCTTACTCTGGGACTCTGAGCTCTCTTCTACTCGGGTTAAATGAATTTTGCTAAATCTAACATTAGGATCTCGTTATCACTTTCACCCGGAGAGCCCCATATTACTGATGATCGTCTGCTGCACGTGAAGACCCTGAAGACACTCTCCGCTGTTAACTCGAGAACTTGTGTTCATCGCGTTTGCAATTCCCCTTCCACCATCAACCCTTATGGATAACTACTTGCAGTTGTTATTCTTACATTCATCCCCAGTTGTCTTGTTATTACAAGATACCCCGAATTACTCGTCGATGTTTCGATAATCCTTTAAGCTTACTGCCTTGCAGTTATTTGTCACCTGAATACCCCTATGGAAAATTCTCGCACTTATCGAGTATCCGCTCATCCCCTAGTTGTTCATGTGTTTCACAATGGTCTTCGAAATACTATTCGATCTTCCGAAAATCCCGAGCAGCCTATTGCTCTTGAAATTCTCGGTTTCTTAAATTGTGGTTAATCTGATAAGTTTCGTAATCTTATTGGCCTCCCTTGTCTTTATCATTTTAAGTCCGTTGATTCAATATGTTGAGGATGCCCGCATTCCTCAGTCGAATCCTAGGATTCATCCTTCCGGCTCAGACGTCATTTGGATATGAGTTGGTTCTTGACCAATCAATGCCTTGGTCGTTTATGCTTCTAAGTCTATTGAACTTATTCATTTTTGATCAGAACGGTTGCTTCTGATCCCTTGATTTGGGAATCATAAAATTTCTTTGCATTAAGCTTTGAATTAGTCAGTTGTTTCTATAATCCGATGCCTTGGCATTCCTTCTTCCTTTGATTGAGTACCGATACTCACATCAGCCTCGTTGTGGACCGCCATACCCATTGCCGGGTTATCTACCGACAGCGTCCATAATTAATCCCCTTGTGAGTTCTTTCTCCGATACATAATGCCTTTGGTAATTTGTATCCTCTCCTTTTGCCAACCATGCTCTGCTTTCGAGCTGGTAATATTTACTCTCAAAGCTTGCAGTATATGTTTCCACGATACCCTGACGGGTTGAACCTATGCCTTCCTTAATTTGTGTGACCTCGAAAGTTATGCGGGTTATACCCTGCTGATGCTTCGTCAGATAACTTTTCAGCACTACAACTTCGAAAAGGGGAGGTAAATGTAAGGTTATGCATTGAAGAAGTGGGAGTCGACCTTGAGCTTTGTGTTCATGCCCATGGACGCGATGTAGATCTTATCATTAAAGCTTCTCTTAAATTAATTACTTCCTTGGTATAAGTTCATATTATATCTGGGATCTGGCCTTTTACAATCGTGGTTTCGACCATGTTCTCTTTTAGGTACCGTTTCTCGTGCAAGTTTAAGCACTTGTCTTCTGCAGAGCAATACCCCAGTCCAACCTCTACTTTGATCTGCCGTCGAGTATTACCCCCCTGGTATCTCGAGGGTACCACGGGATACACAACTTCTTATGAGTTCTTCATCAACTAATATTCTTGCCGATTCCATTTTTCCAACGGGTTCTCAGTTGTTAGAACCCCACAAGGACACCGACAACTGAATTGAGTCCGCACTACGATTCAACAACTCTTGGTAACCTTCATTACTTACGAGTCTGAACTCGATCTCGTCATTCCGAGCCTACTCGGCTATATCTTTATCGTGCCAAATTTTAACTGTGCTACCTGGTCCTTCTTTTTGGAGCACAATTTCGATGATGGGCTAAGCTTACGTCGATCTTCCTTGTCTTATGGTTTCACCTCAAACAACAAACTTGATTTCAAGTTTGTGTCGTACCCATGGTTCCAATAACCTTTCGCTTCATCATTCGTTTGACTTGATGTCATCGCTGACCGATTACATCTCCATGAAACCTCTTGACAGAAATTGTCATGATCATCATCAACATTTCGAGCTCCTCAAGGATATCAATTGAATTCCTGATGAGAAATACCATCCTTGCCCTCGATGATTTGTGTTATCATCGACCACTCGATTGCCTTCCGTTCAACACAAACTTGTTCGTGTTTTGTGTTATACCTTGAGATCCTTGCTATCCAGCATTTGTTCTCCTTTACCTTGGAGTATTACCATCTTTTATGTCAAGAATGTTGTGATAATTTCACCACCTCTTAAGAATTCTTGGTATAGTGATACTTCTCATCATCACCATTCTTTCTTGGTCCTCGCGTTGATTCCAACCGGGGTACCAACAAGTGAACGGTGTTGTTTGGATTCTGCACTTCTAGCAACCCTTTTGCTTTGAAGTTAATGGTCGGCCGTTCGTTCTTAGACTATTGATTATTGAATCACCATTCTGACATTGGTCGTGCAACCCAACCCATATTTTGGGCGCACCTTTCAACCAATGTTTAATTGTGTATGTTTTCCGTGAGCATACTTCCTTATATCATTTGATCTGTCAAATGTTATCTCCTTGTTCACTTAATTGTGGAAATCCATCTTTTGTTAATCTTGATGAATTGTCGCTGATTCCATCAGCCACCTCCTCATTCTATCCTTGATTTAATAATGAACTCATGATTCGGAACTTGCTTCCACAGTTCAATTCCCGAGAATCTTACAATGTCGTCTCGTCAATTTGTCTTGCACCTTTTCTTCTCAGGCATCTTGAGTCTGAGGTTTCCTAACACCGATCAGATCTGAATCTCGGTCAGATATGATGGTTGGAACATACTTTCAAGAGTTATAACATTGATCCTCATATGACCTGGTAAGGTGATGTCATGCCAGCACACCTGGCCGGAGGACCTACTGTTATAGTTTTCTTATTAGCAAGGTTATCCATTCTTCCATGAGGAAATTGCAAGACTTATTCTATAAGTTGTTCCTGATGAATCCTTGGTGTATCCAAAGTACGACCTTTGCTTGAAGACTATGTCAATGCTATCTCGAAGCATGTCTATGGTACTCCGATTTTCCACAAGAGCATTTGAAGCCCAATGCTAAATTTTTCCTGCTCAATTATCCAAACACCGTTGTATGGGTAATGTCATGAAATTCCTCTCCCATTACCTAAATGGTTTTCTACTTTCTATCCTGTCATGGATATCATGCACTGCTTGTCCTTGGGAAGGTTATACCCCTGAAATATGTGTTTAAACACATTATCCTTTCCATTGTTGTTTAATCCGATGATCACATTTTCCTTTTCATTGGGCTGTTTAACCTTTCTTGTGATCTATATGATCTAAGCAGTAATATTCTCCTACTTACGTAAACCCCTCGGTGTACAGTTCTGTCAGCAAGACCCTGTTACTATTGTTGATGACATTCCGTTAGCCACCGATGGACGAGAACTTTGCCTATTGGTCCGCCTCGTTCAACGAGCGGGAAAAAGGATCTCTTCGTCCCTCGCCCTTGGTACGAACGATGTTGCCAACATAACTGACAGGCTAAGCTCTGACATGCCTTTCTTACACGATCGTGCAAGGCGTTACCGCCCTTCCTACTTTTAACCCACGTGGTGGGCCCATAACCCACCAGTCCCACAGGATCCAAACCTGACTCTCCTTGTTTTCAAAGTTGTCCCTCGCGCGTGGCTTGGTATGCAATTCATAAGCCACGTTCCTAGCTAGTGATCTATTCTGGTAATACTTATTCATGTTACTCTGAACCCCTTTCACACTCTGTTTCAGGCAATGAACGATTGCCTATCCGCTTGAAACTTCTTATTGCACCGTCTTACTTTGCTCTCGATGTGTTTCATTTGTTCAACTCGAGAGATAATCATATGTTCATTCTTGGGATATCCCTAGATGATTCTCCCTTATAACATCCTATCCTGGTAGGGCTGCCCCTTACCTATTCGTAAGTACGATGGAGTTCCCGAAGAAAGGACGACAACTTCATCACGATGCATTGGAATAAAGAATTGAAGACATCAACGGAAGGGATTAACTTCTTCGAGAAGATCCGTTAACATATCGTAACCAGAACTTTCCCCTTACTCCCCTCTTAAATCTCGGGACGAGATTTCTTGTAGTGGAGGAGAATTGTGACGCCCGGATAATTAAGCTACAGTGAACCTCCGCTAATGATGCCACGTCACCTCAGTTACTGCTGCTAATCCCTAGTTAGTTCAAAAACCGGTTCAAAATTCAAATTCAAAAATAGGCAAACAATAAAAGTTTTCAAATATTAAAACTAAAATGTTCGGAGTGAACCAAATATTGCATAGATAATTATTGGGGAAAAACCACACATTTATAAAATGTTTAAATACTATGAGATGAATAAAACAGTAGTAAAAATGATTATTTGAATAACTTTTATGATTAATAAAATGTCAAACTAAGTTATTTGGGGTCTAGACTTTTTGTGACTATGGACTAAGTCAAAATACTGAATTAGATACTAAGTGTATATTTTACTAAATTAAAATGCAACTAAAATAAAGAAATAAAGATATAATAAAGAAAACAGAAAACAAGACAAAAAAAAGAAAAGGAGAACCCCCCCCCTTGCCCCTGGGCTTCGGCCCAGCAGGCCACAAGCCCCCCCCCACTGGGCCCCTTGGCCCAGTCGGCTCAGCCGACCACGCCGGCCCAGCCGGCCCACCCCGCACCTCCCCAGGCCTATTAGGCCACCCCACCCCCACTAACCCTAATCCCCCCCCACGCCGCCACTCCCTCTTCTCCCCTTCCCGATCCGATCTGGATCGGGGACGAGCCTGCTCCCCCCACCTCGCGACGCCACCGCCCCGGATCTCCGTCGCCGTTGCCTTCTCGCCCCCCCTCTCCTCGCGCGACCCTCCCGCCCCCAACCTGAAGCCGGCGCCACCCGTCTCCGACCCCGTCACCCTCGCTCGCCGCGACGACCGCACGCGGGCGCCTCGGAGCTCGCCGACCCCGCCCCACACCAAGACGCCAACCCGCCGGCCTGCTTCCCCTCCGCCGCGACGTCCTCGACTTCCGCCTCCTCGACCCGCTGCCACTCCCCTACACCGTACGGTGAGGCCCCGGCCTCTCCCTCTCTCCACGTTCCCGCCGCTCGCGCATCCAGCGCCCCGCTGCCAACCCGGGGCCGCGGCCACCTTCCCCGCGCCGCGCCTGGGCCGCGCGCCTCACCGCTTCCCCTCCCCGTCGTCACCCGCACCGGCCTCCCCTGCTCGACGCACCACCGCGCGCGCCCGGCGCTCGTCGCTGCGGCCACCGCGTGCGTGCGCCCCGTGCACGCCTCGCCATCCCACTCGTCGCGCCCGCAACCCCGCGCTCTCCGTGCGCTCACCGCGACCACCCCTGCCCGCTCACGCCGTGGCCGTCGCCCCCGCGGCTGTGTCCGGTGCCCGCGCCCCTGGATTCCTGTAGTCGCCGCGGCCCGGCCTCGCCGCCACCGCTCCACCGTGCTGCCCCGCCTCCAGCCCCACGGGCCACTGCCGAGCCGGCGGCCACTTCCAGCGCCCGCGCCCACTGGGGCTCCATCCGGATCGGGCGCCCGTGCGCCCATGCACCCGTTAGGCCTAGGGGCCTATGACAAGGGGCCCCACCCTGGAACGTTTTATTAAAGAAAAGGAAGAAAAAAAACAATAATAATAAAATAATAAAATAAATAATAATAATTAAATTAATTAACTAATTAAGGGATTAATTAAGTTAATTAATCATAATTAGATTAACCTAAATAACTAATTAGTTAATTAAACAGTAGTTAACTTAATTAACTGCTAATTAGCCTAATCAGTCAATGACGAACGGGACCCACACGTCAATTTGACTAGTCAACACCCCTGTTGACTGCTGATGTCATGCTGATGTCATGCTGACGTCAGCATGCACTGTTCTGGATAATGTTGTATTAAATTAATTAAATAAATCCTGAAAATGATTTAAATCTTTTAAAATTAATAGAAAATAATCCGTAACTCGGATGAAAAAGTTTTATACATGAAAGTTGCTCAGAACGACGAGACGAATTCGGATACGCAACCCGTTCGTCCGCCACGCATCCCTAACCTATCGAACTCGCAACTTTCCCCCTTCGGTTCACCGGTCCGAAAACGCGAAACACCGGGGATACTTTCCCGGATGTTATCCCCCTTCACCGGTATCACCTACTACCGCGTTAGGGCACCTCTAACGCCGTTACTTGTCATGTCATGCATCACTACGCATATGCTTGCTTATATATTTATTGTTTCTCCCCCCTCTTCTCTCGATAGACACCGAGACCGACGCCGCTGCTACCCAGTACGACTACGAGTGTTGACGACCCCTCTCTCTTGCCAGAGCAACCAGGCAAGCCCCCCCTTTGATCACCAGATATCGCCTACTCTTCTCTATACTGCTTGCATTAGAGTAGTGTAGCATGTTACTGCTTCCCGTTAATCCTATACTGATGCATAGCCTGTCCTTGCTACTACTGTTGTTACCTTTACCTGCAATCCTAATGCTTAGTATAGGATGCTAGTTTATCATCAGTGGCCCTACATCCTTGTCCGTCTGCCATGCTATACTATCGGGCCGTGATCACTCGGGAGTTGATCACGGGTATATACTATATACTTTATACATGATACATGTGGTGACTAAAGACGGGTCGGCTTGAGGAGCACCCGCGAGTGGATCTTTGAGGCGGAGCGACAGGGCAGGTTCCGACCACCTAGGAGAGAGGTGGGCCTGGCCCTGGTCGACGTTCGCGGATACTTAACACGCTTAACGAGATCTGGATATTTAATCTGAGTCTGGCCATTTGGTCTATACGCACTAACCATCTACGCGGGAGTAGTTATGGGTATCCCGGCGTCGTGGTATCAGCCGAAGCCTTCGTGACGTCAGCGACTGAGTGGCGCGCGCCGGATTGGACTGGAACGCCACTAGGCTAGGTCTGCTTTCGGCCGCGTACGCAACGTGCAGGTGTGCTAAGGGCGATGGGCCCAGACCCCTGTGCGCATAGGTTTAGACCGGCGTGCTGACCTCTCTGTTGTGCCTAGGTGGGGCTGCGACGTGTTGATCTTCCGAGGCCGGGCATGACCCAGGAAAGTGTGTCCGGCCAAATGGGATCGAGCGTGTTGGGGAATGTGGTGCACCCCTGCAGGGAAGTTAATCTATTCGAATAGCCGTGATCTTCGGTAACAGGACGACTTGGAGTTGTACCTTGACCTTATGACAACTAGAACCGGATACTTAATAAAACACACCCTTCCAAGTGCCAGATACAACCGGTGTATCGCTCTCTCACAGGGCGACGAGGGGAGGATCATCGGTTAGGATTATGCTATGCGATGCTACTTGGAGGACTTCAGTCTACTCCCTTCTACATGCTGCAAGACGGAGGCTGCCAGAAGCGTAGTCTTCGAAAGGATTAGCTATCCCCCTCTTATTCTGGCTTTCTGCAGTTCAGTCCACCGATATGGCCCTTTACACATTTACCCATGCATATGTAGTGTAGCTTCTTGCTTGCGAGTACTTTGGATGAGTACTCACGGTTGCTTTCTCCTTCTTTCCCTCTATCCCTTCTACCTGGTTGTCGCAACCAGATGTTGGAGCCCAGGAGCCAGACGCCACCGTCGACGACGACACCTACTACACCGGAGGTGCCTACTACTACGTGATGCCCGCTGACGACGACCAGGAGTAGTTAGGAGGATCCCAGGCAGGAGGCCTGCGCCTCTTTCGATCCGTATCCCAGTTTGTGCTAGCCTTCTTAAGGCAACTTGTTTAACTTATGTCTGTACTCAGATATTTGTTGCTTCCGCTGACTCGTCTATGATCGAGCTCTTGTATTCGAGCCCTCGAGGCCCCTGGCTTGTAATATGATGCTTGTATGACTTATTTTATTTGTAGAGTTGTGTTGTGATATCTTCCCGTGAGTCCCTGATCTTAATCGTACACGTTTGCGTGTATGATAGTGTACGATTAAATCGGGGGCGTCACATCCACCCTGGACACTCGATGGTAACTCTGCAGAGTCATTGGGGGTGATGTGCGGTGTCGGGGCCCGGACGTCGATCACGTTGATCGAGTCATCAAACATAAAGCGAGGCAACTGGGACAAGGTGGGGTCACTGATGGATCTGTAACCAACCTATACTAAGCAGTTTAGGATAAGCAGGTAAGGTAACAATAAGCAGGTAACAAAAACAGGCTATGCATCAAAGTAGGATCATACAGAAAGCAGTAGCAGTTCTAATGCAAGCATGAGAGAGAAAGAAATGGGCGATATTGGAATGCTCAAGGGGGGGTTGCTTGCCTGATTGCTCTGGCAAGGAGGGGTCGTCGTTGACGTAGTCGATCACAGGGGCATCAGCAGGGGCCTCGGGGTCTACCGGAGAGAAGAGGGGGAAGAAACAATAAATACAGAGCAAACACATGCATGGCAAGACAAAAAGCGGTGCTAGGGGTGTTCTAACGCAGTACTACGCGATACCGGCGAAGGGGGATAACATTCGAAAAGTTTTCCGGGAGTTAAGCATTCGGACAGATGAAACGGAGGGGGAAAGTTGCATGTTCGCTATGCTAAGGGCATGTGGCGGACGAACGGACTGCGTATTCGGATTCGTCTCGTTGTTCTAAGCAACTTTCATGTACAAAGTTTTTTCATCCGAGCTACGGTTTATTTTATATTAATTTTTAAAAGATTTAAATTATTTTTAGGATTTATCTAATTTATTTAATTCGAAATAAATGTGAATTGCTAGGTGCACCCAGCTCTGGTACACATAGGTGTACCAGAGGGGCTGCCATGTGGGTCCAAAGAGTCCCAGTTGACCAATCAAACTTTGACTGGTCAACAGGGGTGGAGACCCCTTGTCATACACTGCTTTACTAACCTAACAGATTAAATAGACTAATTAGGTTATTAGATTAACTAACACAGGTTAATTAAGTTAATTGGCTCTTTAATTAATTAGTTAATTTTCTATTATATACTTTTTTAACGTTCTCAGGGGGCGGCCCCACACGTCATTGGCAGGGGGTGCACAGTCAGCCCGTTGACCATGGTCAACGCGGCCAACAGGACCCACGGGCCCACCTACAGCGACCCAAGGAGGGGCCCAGGGCCGGCCACGTCAGCGGTGGCATCGGAATTGGCTCTGGTGACCCGATCTGCGGCGGAGATAGCCGGTGGCTCGTCGGAACTTGGCTGCGGTGGACGAATCGGGGCGTGTTCGACCCGCCGTGGAGTGCTGCATTGAGTGGGGGGGTGGCTCGTCAGGAACGGCCAGAAAAGGCACCGACGACGAGTAGGGGCATACGCGGAGCACGGCTTCGGCGCAGATGGCGGTAGGAGGCATGGGAGGACAAAAGAAGGCAGCCACGGGTCCCTGGTGAACCCAGGAACACGCTTGTGTGCTTGAACGCGAGCTAGTCTCGCGGCGGCGGCTAGTTCTCGAACGCGGCGACGGGGCTACCTATGGGGGCAAGGTTTAAGGGGGGGAGAGGAGAATGTGGGGGCTCACAAAGAACGCAGAGAAAGCCCGAGGAGCCGGCGATGGTCGGAGGGCGGCGGATCAACGACGACCGTGGCGTGCGGCGCCAGGGAAGAAGAGGCCAGGAGCGATGGCGTTGAGGCTCGGCGTGTGAGAGGGCGCGGGGCGCGGTCGCCGGGGTTGCCGCCCCTCGATCTGGATCGGGACGAGGGGGGCAGAGGAGCGAGGGAAACATGGGGGAGCGGGGGCGCGTGGGGAGGGTGTGGGGGAACGGGGCGACCGGGTTAGGGTTAGCGAGGGAGTGGGGGTTAGGTAGGCGCGGCTAGGCCGGCCTGGGGATTATCTGGGCCGAAGGCCCAGTGAGGGGCGGGGCCTCTCCCCTTTTCTTATATTTTTGTAAACGAAAAACCTTTTCTGTTTTCCTTATTAAAGGGCATTTAAACACTTTATAAAAGGTTGGTTCCACCACCAAAATTAGTTAGGGATTATTTGCCACATGATGAACATTTTAGATTTCATGTCTGAGCATTTTTGAATTTCACTCATAGTTTGAAAATGAATTCAACTGGAATTTGAAAAAGAGAGGAGACAATGATGATCAAACACTTGTTTAGCAAAATGATTAACTTAACCCCAGGGGTTACTGTAGCATCATTACACCGGGGTGTTACAACTCTCCTCCTCTAAAAAAAATTCTCGTCCCAAGAATTAAGAGGTAGAAGGGAACAGGTTGGGGTATTCAGCACGGAGGTTATCCTCGCGTTCCCAAGTGGCTTCATCTTTAGAATGATTTGACCATTGCACCTTGAGGAACTTGGTAACCTTCTGGCGTGTTCGACGTTCAGCTTCTTCAAGAATGCAGATCGGATGCTCCTTGTATGTGAGATCATCTTGAACTTCAATCAATTCCGGATCCACTTCACGTTCCGGATCCTTTAAGCATCGGCGAAGTTGCGACACGTGGAAGACATCATGGACGTGAGAGAACTGAGGTGGCAACTCCAATTTATAAGCCACCAGTCCACGACGGGCGAGGATGCGGAAGGGACAAATGTAGCACAGAGCTAGCTTGCCCTAGACTCCGAACCGATGAGTGCCTCTCAAAGGAGTGACACGCAGATAAGCTTGTTCACCAGGTTGATAAGTTGAACCCTAGTGTTTTCGGTCATAGTTGCTCTTTTGGCGGGACTGGGCCGCCTTGAGATTATCCCGGACAACGTGAACCTACTCTTCAGCTTGTTGAATAATGTCTGGACCAATGAGCGTCCGTTCAACAGTTTCTGACCAATTCAGAGGGGTTCGGCACTTACGTCCATAAAGCACTTCGAAGTGTGCCATCTTCAAGCTGGCTTGATAGCTGTTGTTATAAGAGAACTCCGCATAAGGGAGAGATTCTTCCCACTTCTTACCGAAAGAAATAACACAAGCTTGAAGCATGTCTTCAAGAATTTGATTGACTCGCTCGACTTGGCGTTGGGATTGGGGATGATAAGCAGTGCTCCGGGTAATATGAGTTCCCGTTGCCTCTTGGAAACTATCGCAGAACTTCGAAGTGAATATACTGCCACGGTCTGAACTGATCTCCTTCGGGATGCCGTGGAGTGACACAATTCGGGAGATCTACAAGTTTGCTAATTGACTAGCAGTGATAGTCTCCTTGACTGGCAAAAAGTGAGCGACCTTCGAGAATTGGTCGATGACGACAAAGATAGCATCGTTATCTTTCTGAGACTTGGGAAGGCCAGTGACAAAGTCCATCTGAATCTTATCCCATTTCCATTCAGGAATAGGGAGAGGTTGCAGAAGTCCAGCCGGTTTCTGATGTTCTGCTTTGACGCGACGACAAACGACACATTCTTCGATATATCGAGCAATATCTTGCTTCATCTTGGACCACCAATATTTCTGACGAATGTCTAAGTACATCTTGGTACTTCTCGGATGAATAGAGAGAGGGGTGTCATGCGCTTCTTTCATCACCTTCTCTATCATAAGCTCGAACCGAGGTACTACATGCGATCTCTGAAGTACAAGGTTCCGTCTTCACCAAGTGAGAAATCTCTTGATTTCTCCAAGGCAAGATCCTTTTTCATCAAATCAACATGAGCATCCTTGGCTTGTGCAGACTTAATTGCTTTTAGAAGAGTTGGTTCCAAGACAAGGTTATTCAGAGAACCCTGTGGAACTAGTTGAAGGTTGAGCTTGCATAGCTCTTCATAAAGGCGGGATTGAGCTTTGAAAACCATGTGATTGTTGCAATAAGACTTACGGCTTAGGGCATCGGCCATTACATTAGCCTTACCAGGGGTATAGGATATACCATAGTTGTAGTCAGCAATAGCTTCCATCCATCGCTGCTGGCGGAGGTTCAGATCTGGCTGAGTAAACAAATACTTCAGACTCTGATGATCAGTGAAGATCTCGCAACGATTACCGAGAAGGTACTGTTGCCATAGCTTCAGTGCAAACATAACTGCAGCAAGCTCGAGGTCATGAACTGGGTAGTTCTCTTCGTGAGGACGCACTTGACGGGAGGCATAAGAAATCACTTTGTGCTCTTGCATTAGGACACAACCTAACCCTTGTCGTGAAGCGTCACAATAGATGACAAAGTCCTTGCGAGAATCAGGGGGAGCAAGCACTGGGGCAGATGTCAGCTTGTCTTTGAGTGCCTAGAAACCTTCCTGACATTTGTCTGTCCATTCGAACTTAACGCCTTTGTGGAGCAGATTGGTCAGTGGCTTGGCGATCTTGGAGTAGTTCTCGACAAAGCGGCGACAATAGTTGGCAAGTCCGAGAAAGCTTCTGACTTGCTTGACAGTCTTCGGAGGGGTCCAGTCAAGAATAGCCTACACTCGCTCTGGGTTGACGGCAATACCATCCTTGGAGATGACATGCCCAAGGTAGGTTACTTCAGGAAGCCAGAATTCACACTTGGAATACTTGGCATAAAGTTGATGTTCTCGAAGCTTCTCTAGAACAAGTCAAAGATATTCAACATGTTCTTCTCTGTTCTTCGAATATACCAGAATATCATCCAGATAGACTATGATGAACTTGTCGAGGTAATCCATGAATATGTAGTTCATCAGACGAGAGAATGTAGCTGGAGCATTGGTTAAACCGAATGACATGACGGTGTACTCATAAGAACCATAACGAGTGACGAATGCGGTCTTGGGAATATCCTCTTCACGAACACGGATCTGGTGGTAACCCAACCTCAAGTCGAGTTTAGAGAATATCGATGAACCAGCCAGTTGATCATACAGATCATTTATCCGAGGAAGGGGATATTTGTTCTGAATTGTAGCTTGGTTGATAGGACGATAGTCTTGGACCAAACGATTCGTTCCATCCTTCTTCTTCACAAAGAGGGAAGGTGCTCCCCAAGCAGAGGAACTTGGACGAATGAAACCACTGCGAAGAGATTTGTTGATTTCCTCCTTAAGTTCAAGGAGTTCATGAGGCGGAATCTTGTAGGGTCGTTTGGCAATAGGAACGGTGCATGGTTTCAAATCGATGACGAACTCGACAGCCCGGGCAGGAGGTATTCCTGGAAGTTCTTCTGGAAAGACGTCTAGGAAGTCGCGAACAACCGGGATCTTTTCAATTCCCTCAAGAGGTGCTGCGTTCAACGCATTCAAAGCATAAAGTCGTGCTTCAGCGTTTTGAACAAGTTGAGCATGGTAGCTTACTATCTCATCGGAAGGATGTAGGAGGTGAACGACCTTGGTGGCGCAAACGATAGAAACAGTATGCGCTTTCAACCATTCCATTCCCAGAATGAGGTCAATATTGGAAGACTCCAGAGTAATGGGGGAAACAAGAAATTCCAACCCTTCAATCTCAACGGGAACGTCGCGACCAATGATGGTAGTTTGACATCGGCCCGCAGGGGTGCGTACCACAATCGGAGTGTTCATGGGCTCGCATCGAATGTCGTGTGCATATGCAATTTTTTCTGACATGAATGAATGTGATGCTCCTAAATCAAATAAAACAAATGCTGGTACTGAATTAACAAGGAGAGTACCCATCACAGTAGCAGGTTGGTCTTGAGCTTCATTCAGATCAACATGATTAGCCTGACCACGACCATATGGTCTGGCATTGTGGTTGCGGGGTTGATTGATACCACGAGCATTAGAAGGCAGAGCCAGCTGATCCTGATTCTGAGGGCAGTTCCTGGAACGATGGCCTGGAAGGCCACAGTTGAAGCACAGACCATCATTGGGATTGGGAGCAGAAGCTTGGGGTGGTACAACCCGAAGGGGCTGCCTCTGCGGTGGAGGAGGTAGACGAGGTGCGGCATAGGTCTCTCTTGGTGCAGGTGCAGCTGGACGATACATGTTGTGGGGAATCCATATCCGACGCTTCTGCGCTGACGGGCCCGAAGATGAGCCAGCATCACGGCTGTGCCTAAGGGATCCCTGGTGTTCCTGAAGACCAGTCTCAACCTGAATAGCCTTGTTCACCAAGGTGGCGAAGTCGGCAAAGTCATGAGCGAGCAGTGCTAGCTTAATATCAGGGTGAAGTCCATCACGGAACTTTTCTTGCCTACGAGCATCAATTGCAATGTCTTCTTCAGCGTAACGAGACAAGTCCAGAAATTCCCGCTGATAAGCATCTACAGTATTGTTGCATTGGGTGAGGTTGCGGAACTCGCGCTTCTTCTTGTCCATGATTCCTTGAGGAATGAAGCGGGCATGGAAAGCAGCTTGGAAATCCGGCCAAGTGATGACCGTTCCAGTAGGCAGGGTACGCCTGTGGCTGTCCCACCATTGAGCAGTGGGACCCTTCAAAAATAAAGATGCAAAGGTGACATAGCTAGCAGGGGCCACACTAGCAGACTCCATTTCATATGTGATGTCGCGGAGCTAGTCATCAGCATCACGGGGTTGAGTTGAGCTGCGGTAAATAGTTGGGTTGAGGCGCAAGAAGTCCTGCAGAGTTACTGGGGTTGGCTGTTGATTCATGTTCGGACGAGGAAACTGAGCCATCATTCCTTCCATGAACTGGCGGTTCAGCTCAAATTGTTGCATCATTCCAGCAAAGAATTCAGGCGGTGGTG
Organism: Triticum urartu; assembly: GCF_003073215.2. Lineage (NCBI taxonomy): Eukaryota > Viridiplantae > Streptophyta > Magnoliopsida > Poales > Poaceae > Triticum > Triticum urartu. Next base: position 299,327,746 of record NC_053026.1, on the reverse strand, counting down.
GATCGTTGGCACCGCGGCCACGACCAGCGGGTCTAACCATCCTGCTAACATGTAACAGGGGGTAGTTCAACATTGAGCATTTGTAAAAACAAGGATCATTCATGATGAAACATGCATAATGAAAGAGGTACGATGGATACCACTTCGTTGTCATCACGATGGTGTGTGTACTATCCAGAATACTATTCTAAGGAAAACTATGACTTATCCAGCTTTGGGGTGAATGTGGTCACGGGATCCTAATGTTAGAGTTAGTAAAACCATTTTAACCCGAATAGCAGAGAGATCAGAGTCCCAGAGTATAGACAAGGAATAAAAGATCCTAATACCACCCATATGGCGATGTGGGCCCGTAAGACACACAACCAATGTTGGTAAAAGTTTTTCAGTGACTAGACTCAACTTCGGCCAAGGAGTTGGAAAGGGGGCTACCTACAGGCAGTCGGCTCTGATACCAACTTGTGATGCCCTCGATTCAATTGTACACTAATCATACACGCAAATGTGTACAATCAAGATCAAGGACTCACGAGAAGATATCACAACACAACTCTAGACACAAATTAAAATAATACAAGCTTTATATTACAAGCCAGAGGCCTCGAGGGCTCGAATACATAAGCTCGAATACACAAGAGTCAGCGGAAGCAACAATATCTGAGTATAGACATAAGTTAGACAAGTTTGCCTTAAGAAGGCTAGCACAAAAACAACATCGATCGAAAAGGCAAGGCCTCCTGCCTGGGAGCCTCCTAACTACTCCAAGTCGTCAGCGGTCGTCACGTAGTAGTAGGCACCCTCAGGGTAGTAGTAGTCATCAGTGGTGTCGTCTGGCTCCTGGGATCCGTCATCTGGTCGCAACAATCGGGTATGGGGGAAAAGAAGTAGCAAAGCAACCATGAGTACTCATCCAAAGTACTCGCAAGACTTACATCAGATCTAAACTAAGTATGCATCTGTATCAAAGGAATGGGTTGTATCTATGGACTAAACTGCAGAATGCCAGAAAAGCAGGGGAAAGCCTAACCTATCGAAGACTAGCATCTTCAAGCATCTTGCAGCATATAGAAGAGTACAGATCAACATAATGTAAAGTAGTAGTGTTATCAACCTCGGCCAGAGATCCTTTCTCGACTCCCTGCGAGAAAGCAATCCCACAGCCATACTATCCATTTCTCATATCCATTTCTCATCACAAGTATCCAGTTCTAGTTGTATCGATCGGGATACAACTCCAAGTGTCCGTTACTGTAGGACAGGCTATCTATAGATGTTTTCTTCACTGTAGGGGTGCACCAACTTACCCACCACGCTCGATTAACTCCGGCCGGACACACTTTCCTGGGTCATGCCCGTCCTCAGCCAAACAATACGCCATAACCCGACCTAGGCTTAATAGAGAGGCCAGCACGCCGGACTAAACCTATGCCCCCAGGGGTCATGGGACATCTCTCCGGGAAATCCTACACGTTGCGTACGCGGACAGTGAGTAGACCTAGCTACCTCCTTCAACAAGGCAGGAGCTTACACAGTCCAACCCGGCGCACGCCGCTCAGTCGCTGACGTCTATTAAGCTTCAGCTGATGTATACGACGCAGAACACCCATACCATGCCCATGTGATGGTTAGTGCTATCAGGCCAGAGGTCCCTCGGATCAAATATCCAAACCGTTAGTGTGTTGGTAGTGCGGTCATGAGCAGAGACTCACGAAAGATGTGACCCCGTCGCCACGTCTCGAGTACTTGCGGCAAGGACTAAGAATGCTCGACCGCGCCTCGTGTTTAACTCTCGGGTACCCTTCAGGTCAACCCATCTCCACATCACTCGCGGGTACCCCTCAAGGTCGACCCGCCTTTCCAAGTAACAGTTGTAAAGTCCAAGTATCCGTGTGTCCAAACATCAAGGGGAAAACCCGAGGAATCACCCCCAGTGAATTCCACTCGATGGAATCATCAAGGTGAACATAAGAGGATCCACCCTCGAGGTTCACACTTGAGGGATTGCACGACAGAGCTGGATCGGAAGTGGTTAAGGAGGAAATCACCCTCGATGACCATGACCGAATAGCTACACTATAGAGATCTCATCAGGAGTGATGTATGAGGTTCCACCCTCGGCACTCGATGGTAACTCTGCAGAGTCGTACAACTAGTGGGGGTGATGTGCGGTGTCGGGGCCTGGACGTCGATCACGTTGATCGAGTCATCGAACATAAAGCGAGGCAATTGGGACAAGGTGGGGTCACTGATGGATCTCTAACCAACCTGTACTAAGCAGTTTAGGATAAGCAGGTAAGGTAACAATAAGCAGGTAACAAAAACAGGCTATGCATCAAAGTAGGATCATACAGAAAGCAGTAGCAGTTCTAATGCAAGCATGAGAGAGAAAGAAATGGGCGATATCGGAATGCTCAAGGGGGTTTGCTTGCCTGGTTGCTCTAGCAACACTACAAAAAAAGACACATCCGTGACATTTTGGGCCGAACGAATTTTTTTTCTGTCATACATATGACACTTCTATGACGATAATTGTGACAAAACTCGGTATCATCATAGATGTGGTGGGCTCTTACTTCTATGACAAAAAATCATGACAGAAAATGGGCATTTCGTCCTGGGCGGGCCGGAAACGCAGCTGCATGACATTCTTTGGGCCGTCCATGACGGAAAAAACCATGGTAGAAGCGAGGGGGAGGAAAATTTCGGGGAGTTCCCGGTTACGGCGGGAGGTCGGGGACCGAGCGATGCGCGTTTCTCTCGTACACGTACGCGCATGTGTGCGAGGCGTTGGCTCTAACTGAACCCGAGCGAGGCGTTGGGCTCTAACTGAACCCGAGCGATTGCACTGCAGGCTACGCCTTACTGAACCCGAGCGATCGATCGATGGCTGTTAACTGAACCCGATCGAGCGATTCCTTTGCTACTGCTGCTAACTGAAGCCGATCGATGCTGCCTCTGGATGAACAGTGAGCGTTGCGGGGGGGGGGGGGGGTGGATGAACAGTTCCCGGTGGGGGTGGATGAACAGGATCCCGATCGATCGAGCCGGTTGGGGCTGGATGAATAGGACCCCATGGAGGGCTGGATGAACAGGACCACCCCGTGGAGGGCAGGATGAACAGTAGATGGTGGAGAGCAGGATGAACAGTAGCCCGTGGAGGGGTGGTTGAACAGGAGCCCATGGAGAGGGCTGGTTGAACAGTAGCCGGTGGAGTAGCGCGCGGTGGAGGCTGGATGAACAGGAGCCCGTGGATGAACAGTCGCAGGTGGAGGCTGGAGGAGGTCGACGGTGGATGAACAGTAGCTCATGGAGGCTGGAGGGGGTCGACGGTGGAGATGAACAGTATCTCGTGGAGTCCCGTTTTGCGGTACGCCACACCCCTCCCGATGAACAGGACCCCCATTTCGACCGTAGGAGGTCCGTTTCGTCCGTTTTGCGGTACGCCACACCCCTCCTGATGAACAGGACCCCCGTTTCGACCGTAGGAGGTCCGTTTCCTCCATTTTGCGGTACGCCAGACCCCTCCCGATCAACAGGATCCCGTTTCAAACATGGCCGGTCGAACAAAAGGTCGTTTCCTCCGTTCTGCGGTACGCCAGGCCTCGTTTCCATCGCATGTTCCGTCCAAGCCCTCCCGATGAACACGACGCATTCCGTTGCCTCCCCATGAACATGATGCATTCCGTTGCCTCCCCATGAACATGATGACGACGCTGTTTCTCCGTTCCGACCCAGCCATGTACACGAGCCCTGGTCGTACGTATGCGCGAGTAGGCGTTCGAGACCCCGCCCGTATGTACACATACGTGGCCGTATTTTCTTTCTTGCACCCTGGCCGTTGTACGTATGTGTACATGCTACGTGCGCGCCTCTACTACGACACGTGCGCGCCTCTACATCGACCAGTATATATGTACGTACACGTTCGCGACCAGAATGACAACACTACGTATGCTTCGACCAGGTGTGTCCCGACTGTCACGCACTTCCTTGCGTGCGAAGATGTAGTTGGTGGGTCCCAGCAGTCAGGGGCAAACATTTTTTTCGTGAAATACGGTGGCCCGTCCGGTGGGTCCCCGCTGTCAGGTGGAGGAATAATTATTTTGCACATAATAAGGAGGCACTTCCTTGCTACGGCCGTGGACCCAGCTGTCAGCGTCTCCACGCACAGTACTCTTCTGATGGAAGTCGGTCGTTGACCACATTGACCACGCCGCGCCGAGAGCACCACAGCGGTGGACGTCGGCGAGGCCTAGGAAGGGGATGACGCGGAGCCGGGGAAGACGCAGCAGTGGAAGCCCGCGCGGAGAGGAGTACGAGGGTTCACTGGTTCGACTGCAGTGTGAGGCTGCCATCGCCGCAGGGCCTAGCCAGCGGTGGGAATAGTAGGGGGCGGTGAGGCCTTCGCGACAGCACATCCGGCCATGGGAGGCAGGAGCATGCGGCACGACCGACGCTGCTTTGGGTGGCTGGAGCAAGAAGACCAGAGGTTGAAGAAGCACTATGGCCATTAGATGGACACCGTACGGTCACTAGAGCTAGAATCGTTCATATTGACTAAGTTGACAAAGCCCTTCGTCCCCGTCAACTTAGTAGGCCCACAAGTCAGCCTCCCACTAAGGTGGGTCCCAGCTAGCCGAGGGAGTATTCATTTTTTTGTGCGTAATAAGGAGGCACTTCCGGTGGGTCCGAGCTGACAGCGGGGGGAACGTTTTTTTCACGAAATACGATGGCCCATCCGGTGGGTCCCCGCTGTCAGGTGGAGGAATAATTATTTTGCGCGTAATAAGGAGGCACTTCCTTGTGGCTGCGTGGACCCAGCTGTCAGCCTCTCCACGTACAGTACTCTTCCGATGGAAGTCGGTCATTGACCACATTGACCATGTCGCGCCGAGAGCACCACGGTAGTGGACGACGGCGAGGCATAGGAAGGGGATGACGCGGAGCCGGGGAAGACGCGGTAGTGGATGCCCACGCGGAGAGGAGTACGAGCGTTCACCGGTTCGGCTGCGGTGTGGGGCTGCCGTCGCTGCAGAATAACAGGGGGTGTGGGTGAGTAGAGGGATGCCCTGGCCAGCGGTGGGAGTAGTAGGGGGCGACGAGGCCTGCGCGGCAGCACAGCCGACCACGGGAGGCGGGAGTAGGCGGTCCCGCCGGCGCTGCTTTGGCGGCTGGAGCAAGAAGATCAGAGATTGAAGAAACACGACGGCCGTTGGATTGACATCCAATGGTTACGTCTGCTAGAATCGTTTGTTGACGTATATAATAACTAAAAAAATCTTGCATACGCGTCAACTAAACAGGCCCACAAGTCAGACCACTCCCTCTTTTTTTTAATAATTTATATATAGCTCATGGCAACTTCTTATGCAATTTATTGCAGTCGTTTTTTTGGTTGGCCAGGGCCAATTTCGCATATTTCTGTGGGTTCCAAACTATTTTTAATACCGAAATGTCCAGCCAGATTTAAAGTACTTTGAAGATATATTTAAATTAGGTTAATGCCCAGTGAAATAGGAATCTAAAAATGTAATAAAATTCAGAAATTATAAAGTAATTGCCAATTTGTCATCTGTTTTTATATTTACAACCCATTTCATATTACTTTCAAGATTTGCAGGCGTCTTGAAAGAGTTGCAGCCCATCAGGGCGTAGAAAAATAAGTAGGCCTGGATTGGGTGTTCTTCAGAAAAAATAAACTGGGCTCATTTTCACAAAGAAAAAAAATAGTTGGGCTGGTCACATGGTGAACATAAAATATAAGCCTGGGCTAGACGGGCCACAACACAGTTCAAACCCTGCTCCGTCTCAACAATACCAAACAAAAAAAATACTGCCCGAGTAGCTACGTCCCAGGTGTCAGCCGATCTTGTGATGTTCTCTTGTCTATTGACTATATACGCTCCCAATGTCGTGGGTCCCAGATGTCAGGAAAACACTAGGAGGAAGCATTTTATTTTTCCATACGCTGACGTGGTGGGCCCCTACTGTCATCCTCTCCACGTACTTCTTCCGATTCCTGTTGTTTGTTGACCATGTTGGCAGCGCGAGAGGGCGGCGCCGCGGCGAGCGCACCAAAGCGCGCGGAGGACGTCAGCGTTAACGATTTAGGAGACGGTGGGGTGGCGATGCGTGCGCTGAGGCGCAGCCAGCCATGGGAGGCGGAAGCAGGCGGCCTCGCCGGCGCTGGTTTGGTTTTGGCGGCTGGAGGAAGACAGGACTGAAGAAACACAACAGACTGTAGTACTTAACAACCTTAACTGAAACCAGCAGGGGCACTTAACAACCAAAGCTGAAAGCAGTATGAGTACTTATACAGGTTCAACCGTACAAAGCACGCCTCGAACAGTGCTACTTTGCCTACAGTTAACCAAGGGTGAGGCCGCCAAGCCCCAGGACAAGGCCCAGGCGCCACCCCGCGCATCCACAACCTTCTGAAAGCGGCTTCATCTTGCAACATGGTCAATAAACAAGATATTCGCTTTAGAGCCATGGAAAAGCATGAACATAATCTTCTGTCCTATTCTCCAAGATGGACGGGCCTTCATTATTTGAGACCACCCATGAATAAGTATATTTTCACCTCCAAGGGGAATTGAGTAGGTCGACATAAACATCATGTTGTGACCAAGCGCAAGTCTGACCCGACCATGGTCAGGCATCTGTATAGGAACAATAGAACTCGGCAGTTCCTGTTTCAAGAAGATCACAGCTGTAAAACTGTGTATAAGCAATAGTTTATGAACAACATATATAACAGAAAACAGCTCGTACCATAAGTTTCTCGACACAGTTGGACCTGTTCAACGAGTGCAGCAGTGGCACACATATCCCACGTGGCCTTCCACCATTGAAACGCCCCACAAGGACCTCAAGGCGATCTATAAAGTGTAGGAACTTGTGGATGTCGATCCAGTCAACTTCAGTGCCATTAGTAACAGCCGAGTTATTACAGAGTAACAAACGAGCAGACTACTTTACTCTGAAAAAACCTACACGTGCCACCAATTATAAGAAAATATTAGTTAGAAATAGCATCTTTGTGAGAGATTCGTTGCTACTTCTAAAGTTAAATTGTGATTAGTTAGACAGAATAGGTGGATTAAGAAGTAATCGAGGCAACAAGCAAGAACCAGATACAAAACTAACATGGATGAACAATTGGAACGACGTCGGGGTGGAAGATCACAGTGAAGATGAGACCAGGTTCTGCTATTTCCATCAACATTCGTGCGCCAACTTTTAGTCCATAACACTTGAGAATGTTTATCCAAGTTCGGCCATAAAAAAAGCAGCGATCTTCTTGGTTCATGAACCCAACTCGGAACTTATATCCATGGCTTGTCTTCACTGTGACCATTAAACTAGTGTATTCAGTTATGGCAAGGCCGAGCATCTTGAGTACATGTGTTCTAGCAGAGCAAATAATACACTGTAGGAAAAATAATATGAGAACACAACATGTTCAAAAAACCCCACCCTCCCGGATAGAAAAGAGGATTCTAGGAACATACTGTGCGTGCTTCAAAATGTTGTGTTAGGATGAGAAGGAACAAGTGTGGCGTCTCGCCGAGGGCGCAGAAACCTGTAGGGTACTCGCACTTTGGGCATTGCAAAAGAAACACACTAGATTCAATAGGAAGAAAAATGCATCAACGGCGGCAGCTGCCATCCTAGGATTACCTGCGACCAAGGGACTTGGGTTTATCGGGGATGGATGAAGAATTCGTACCTGGTTCTCCATGAGAAAACCCTATGCAATCGCCGAGAGGGGGTTTTCTCTGAACAAGCAGACGAGGGAGAAAGGGATTCAGGCCCAGTGAAATATTGCCGCTTCGTCCGTCCAGCTTACTGCTAAAGCTGGAAAGGGGGGTTGTGATTTGACGGCTCATTGGGCATTACTGCGGCGCTACGACCGGGGCGTGTCTACCGTGAAGTTGTGCACTCTAATTTGTGCATATGGCACGTGGACTCCGTTGCTGGTTGCCCCACATATCAACGAAAGGAAGTAGAAAGACAAGAGTAACTAGTTACACATAAATATATATTTTGACAGAGAGATACTCCCTCTGTAAAGAAATATACAAATCTTTTATATCACAGGCTCACCTTGCCGAGAAAAATACTCCCTCTGCAACGCACGGGCATTATGGGGGTTCAGTTGAGAATATAATACTCAGATGTTTTTTGAGGGATAAAAGCTGCTTTATTGAAGATTAATAGTCATATGCATACAAATAATTTTAGGGGTTCCTGTGAGCCAAACATGGCGTCCACAGGGCAAAGAAGTAGCAGCTTTTGCGAGCACATGCGCTTCCACATTACACTCACGTTTTTCATGTATGATCTCCATGGTTTGGAACATATTCTTCTTCATCTTCATCTCGTCCATAATAACTTTGCTGGGCCCCAAGTATGCCTCTCCAATATGCTTGACTGTTGCTGAATAATCGGTGCTAATCTGAACTTGTTGCAGGTTTAAGTCAAGAGCCAGAGATAGCCCCTCGCAACATGCCATTGCCTCTAGGATCTCTGATCAGTAACACTTTCGCACACCAGTGCCGATGCTCCAAGGAAGAAGCCTGTATGATCCCGGCTCACAACTGCCAGGGCTCCCCTTTCACCATTGCGAGATAACGCAGCATCAACATTCATCTTTGCCCAACCCACAGCATGAGGAGGACGCCACTTCTGCACTGAGCTAGTGCTTGTCGAAACCAGGTTCTGGAATTTGGGCCGCAGGCCGACCCTGCATGTTTGGGGGCCCATGTGTTCTACCTCAGCACTTTTCATATTGCAAGCGATCGGTACGGCGCTGGTTTTAGATGCTGTCGCAAGGCGAATATACAAAATTGAATAAAGCACGGCAGCTGTTGGAATGAAATCGAACGACAGTTCCTAACCAGCAATCAGAGTTGCAATTCTATCAACGATATACCATGTGATAAATAATACTATCGTACTACTTATACACACATGACACTTGTTTCACCATGCCAGATTATTACATCAAAAATCTCTCGGAGGATAGATCAATTAGGCAATTGCGTGCCGCTACTGAAGAATTTCAAAGTTGATTTGGACCAGCTCTCCTTGCCGAGAAAGTTTGATTTTGACATCATCCCCTACCGCAAGATATGATTTAGATTTGAACCTTGACCATCCTTTATCATCAATCATCATGCGACCATCCTTTGTACTTACGATATATTGAGCAGGTTCATTCACACCAAGGCTACGCATGGTAAAAGAAACTTGGCCGCGGTCGCCCAGATTATTGAATGACTCCCTCATTGCTCTAGGAATTCTCTGTTTGCAAACAAGAAGACATACCCAAACAGTTAGATCAACACGGTGAATCATGTGAAACAACATTGAAAGAAAAAAGAATGAAGCACTTGGGCGGCCAATGCTTACCAAGAAGGTGGACATGTCGGTTTTTGTAAGGACTTTGGTATATGAAGTGCGAACTGAAGCCCAGTCTGTTGCCGGTGCAACTGCACGGGCCGGAGCAGATGCAAGTGCAAGTGTTGGTGCAGGTGCCGAAGCCACTGCAGCTGCCGGAGATGGTGCTCCTTGTAGAGCTGGTGCCGGTGTCGGAGTAGGTGCCGGTGTCGATGCCCGATCCTCCGGTAGACCAGACTGATCCGCTGACGCGGTCGGTGCCCAATCCTCAGCTGGATCAGACTGAGTTGCTGCCGCTGTCAGTGCTAGAGCAACTGTCGGTGCTCGATCAGTGTGAAATAGCGGCGGTCGTGTCTGGTCTGCTATGATCAACTTTCTAACTTGACTAGGATCTATGACTGTGATCCAGTCTTTTTCTTCATTTCTTTTAAACGCGAGAAGGACTAATTGTGGCGTTTTTGTTAAACCAAACTGCAGTTCATCATAGGGATTCAGCTTGTACTCAGACAACAGACTGATCCAATTTTTTCTAGTAATATAAGTGATGGACAGTGCCTTCGTTACTGACACGACATAAGAAGTGAAACCTGAAAAAATAGCCATCGTAGAGCAAAGCAAACGGTTTATTCTGTGATGAATGTCACATGGCAAAACCTGCATCGTAAAATTGCAGGAAAAGAAAGAAAACATGACATTAAATCAACAAGATTTAGACAGTAAATCAATAAGATTTACTTGATGTGACACGAGTGAATCCTTACCAGGAAAACACTATGTTGAAGTACTAAACAGAAGATTGATCGTTCAACTACGCGTGGCATGCAGGGGCCCCGCCTACTCCCACAAGCAGGACAGTACCAAGGTCGTGAAAAATCGTATGGACCGAACATCCATGGGGCTGGAAATCCTGGTGGGTGCGATAAACCCTGCAATGCATACAGATATTGGAGTGTAACCATAATTGATAGACCGTCCTCACAAAAAATATGATATGGATACTTCAAAATATACATACTGAATTGAGTGGACAGACATTAACATAGACCATTCTCAGGACTGACCACACACCAAAAGCGGCAGTACTAATAAACAATACAGGGTTCACAAACACAAATCAAGTACTGAACAACAGTACTTACTACAGACAAGCAAAGTTGCACTAACTAAACTCTGCAGACTATTTTTTGCCACCGACCTATGGGATGAACCCCGCATAACTGACTTGGCCATGGACTTCGTGTGAGATGTCTACATGCACCATCACCATCTTGTCAACCTTGGAGAACCTAACAGAGTGGTCTTTCCACTCATAAACATGATGATGAAGACAGGCCGCATCAGATTTGTTGGGAAGCTTTACAAGAACCACACCCTTCGTAATCGAAGGCACAACCAGGAAATTGTTGTGGTCAAGTACAGCCTCGAGAACACGCGTGACAACAATGCTACAGGAAAACACTAGTTCAGGACACGTGGCGACAAGGACACAGCAGCTGGATAGTTCAGCAGTAGAACTCATCATCAGGTTTTCCAGTTCACACGGCATGTCTTTGAGAACTTCATCTCCACCGCAGACCTGGTTCTAATTCAAACAGAAACCATATTTTATTACTACCTTCGTTCAGAAATATAAGATGATTTTCGATATTATACTCCATATATGACTACATATACGCACAAAAATGAGTGAACAAAGACACTAGAACATGTCTTCAACGGCATGAGAGCAGAGGGATTACATGGAATATCCATAACACAAGTTACTGAGGCAAATATACCCTCTTAAAAGGTAGCATTGATGTTCATAAAGTACTCCCTCCGTCCCAAAATTCTTGTCTTAGATTTGTCTAGATACGGATGTATCAAGTCACATTTTAGTATTAGATACATCCGTATCTAGACAAATCTAAGACAAGAAATTTGGGACAGAGGGAGTAGTTGAAAGTAATCTATAAGAAATCAGTGTCAACCTCTCGCATGTTTTGGTCAAAAGAGGAATTTAGAACCGTCATTTGGCACACAAAAATCACATGCAAGATCACCCAGAAAGTTGTACTACTAGTACTAGTACTGCGTGTTAGATGAAAAAACACGATCAAGATCAAGAAAAAGATCGTCAAGAAGAGATATTACCTGGACTTGCTTAATGAGGGATCCCGGAGAGGAGGGCTTGGACAGGGCGATGGCTTTGAGCTTGTCTGCGGTAGTCTCGGTGGGGTGCTTGCGCTTCTTCGTACCACGAGCCTCGACGGTTTTGGCCGGAGCCATAGACATCACTTCGGCCGGTGCTCCAGCGTCCATCAAGAAACTATCAAATAGAAATAAAAGAAAAGAAACCATAACCACAAACCCAAAAGAAGAAAAGAGAGGGAGTTATAGGATCAGTCTCGGGGTTGCAAGACCTGGCCTTGGCCAGAATCAACACCATTGATGTGCTCACCTTTCCTTCTTTGGGGGAGAAGAACAATGGCAGAAGCAGGTCAGGGTTTTCTTGAAGAAATGAGGAAAAAGATGAGGCAGAAGCGAGGGTTGGGTAGAGACGAAGCTGAGAGAGAAGAGTGAAATGATGGTTGCTTCGTCCGTCCAACTAACTGCTGGAAAGGAGGGGGTTTGTGATTTGACGGCTCATTGGGCATTACTGCGGCGCTTCGATCGGGGTAGTCTACCGTCACTCTACTACGGAGTAATTTAGTGCATGGCTGGTGGACCCCAATGTTGGCTGTCCCACACGTCGGCGAAAGTGAGTAATTTAGTGCATGGCAGGAGGAGGATCCGCACGGTAGAGCGTGTCCACTATTTTTCAGAAGAAAAAAATGATTACAACAAGCGTTTCCACTCCTACGACGGAGGAGTGCGAAACACGGCAGCCACTTGAACATACACAGTGCTCCTACTACTAGGCATGTGCAGTGGTTCATACGTCAGTACTACACAATCTTGTTGCTAGTGTAGTAAGATATGACGATAACAAATGATGTTGTGCGCATGTCATATACTCCTATATGTAACATAGTACCGCTTTTTAGACTGTCCGGTCGAGAATGGACGGTGAGATCAATGTTAACAGAACTAGGTCAACAGCGCACGGAGAGTACGGTGCTACAGTACTCCATGAAACATGAACCACATGAAGCATGAATAGTGTTAGGCAGGGTGTATGAAGGGTGCACAGGATGGGAGCAAAAGTTCCCTTCTCGACCCACTTTTGGGTGTTTGGCAGAGTGCATGAAGGGTGCATGAGTCCACACTAGTAGGTTGACAAAAATACACGAAGAGGAAACAACTATATTGAGATGAGAATGCAACCAAACACACCCACACCCTTTGTGCTACAGTAACTGATCTGCACCGTCTGAGTTTGATCCAATGGTCATGTTGCGCCGAGACATGGACATGCCCATGCAGAGGGTTTAGCCCGATGGCCGGCATCGTCGCGCTGGCACGATGGTAGGCATCGCGCAGCCGCAACACGTGCGTGGCAACTTGGTTCACCAAGTGGCTGAGGCGATCCTGGACCTCGTCACGATCGGCCCGCTCACGCTCCAGCCGGCTCCCCTGACGGCCTATCGTATCTCCCGCTTTCTGCAGCAACGCCGCCGACGCCTCGAGCATCTTTGTGGTGGACGCCTGCCGCTTTTGAAGCTCTGTGAACTCCCGCACATAACGGAGGAGCATGGCACTCCTCTCCTCCTTGAGCTCACGGAGCTCCACGTCCTTGGCCCTGAGCTCCGCATCCTTGGCATGGAGCTCCTGTGTCAGGAGCCTCACCTCGGACTTCGTGATCTGCTGCGCCTCCATGGCACCAGGTAGAAGCAATGGGGAGAGGAAGCAAAGGGGGCGAAACGGATGAAAGGCAATGCAATCTACGGGAAGGCAGAGGGAGCGGGGAATCTATTGGTTTTCACCACGGTAAAACACCAGTCGACGACTTCTCACATCAGGGAGCACTGGGTACAGGCGGAGTCATCGTGACTAATTGCTGTCGCGCCTGCTCCCGTCAATCAAAAAATTAAAAATCCTGCCGCGCCTGCTCCCGTCAATCAAAAAATTAAAAATCCTGCCGCACCCAAACACCAGAGCAACTCCGCGGTGGATATTTAAATTTACCTGCCGGCAAGTAGATAAAAAAGGGGTGAAAAAACAAATGTGGCGGCGGCCTAGCTAATCGGTCGAACTAGCCCAACTAGCTAGCCACCGTGCTTCACTAATGTACTCGGCGGGAAAGGTGGTCTTTCGTGATTTGACGACTCATTTACTTGCTTCGGCGCTACGACCGAGGAGGACCCAGAAAACGCGTGGTAGGGCGTCCCACGTCAGGAAGAATATATGCGTGCACCACCCGGGAGGACCCCGAAACCGCGCGGTAGGGTGTGCCACGTCTCGGCACGGAGGAAAAATGTGCGTGTAAAAATATATTGTATCAGACGTAGTAGAGTACCTATGGTTCGACCTCGGGACCCAGCCAGTCGGTTGAAAACACCCCACTAGCCACACAGCTTCATCATGCAAACGTGGCACGAAGGATAGATGTGGTTAGCTCCGTCTCGACTAGCCACAACGTCTCTTGTTCTAGGCGATTCTTCTATTTTCCAAGTTTTTTTAGTTGTAATAACACCATGGCAAGCTAGCGCCGCTCTTCGTGTGTGCCCGTGCAAAGGTTAGACGATGGAGATAAGAGAGATTGAGATCGCAGACCTGGGACCCACCAGTAAGTGAGATAACGGTCATGCACATGTTGACAAGGCACTCCCTCTACTCTACTCAACGCAAGTACTGTATAAAATCAAGTTATGGGACAAAGCCAACAACCGTTCATTTTTTCAGGCTATCGACTTACGCTTTGTAGTCCAGGTTGCCAGTTTGAATCTTGTCTTTCAGAATTGTTAGTTTTAGGTCCAAATTTGATTAATGACAAGTGGGACCCCCGTGTGTTGTTCTGATATTTCAGTGTAGGATGGTTTTTTAAATTTACTCTCAAAAGGTTTTTTTGCAAATAAAACATTCAGGCCTCGTGTGTGCCGCTGCATCTTCATCCAACGGCTCCCCGGTGCTCATATTAGGTGCTCCCCGTAGCTTAATTACCCGCTATGGTGATTGGAGTAGTTGTGGGTCGAATGCTACGAAAATATAATCTAAACCGACCGGAATAAATGCCTACACAAATTAATCCAAGGTTGGAGTGCCCCTCGCAATGTAAATAGCTCCAGCTTTGCGAGGGATGGAGAGGTAGTAGCTTCAACGCATGGAAGATACGGTTTGAGAAAGCGAGGTCAATCGAGAGACATATAGATAGAGAGACAAAGTGAGTGTGGTCCGACATTCATTGAACAAATATATATGCTCTGGAGAGATATTGTCCGATTGAGCTTTTTGGCAAGGGTGAGGGCTGTAAGATAGAGCTTGGGAGATGATCCAGTCACAGACATGTAGATATATTTTGTGCGTGAGAGGAAGCAAGGTCAACCGATCACATAGGGTCGCCGTGCGATCGAAAGAGTGAGACGGGTTGGAGAGAGTGACCTAGATAGACGATGTGCGTGAGAGAGTATACAATGTGAATAGGTCGAATTGGGCTCAACATGGTGATATATCGTTTTTATCCAGTAAAGAGCGAGGTCAATCGAGACATACGAAGAGAGAGAGAGAGAGAGAGAGAGAGAGAGATTGAGTGAGCGTGTCCCACCATGAGGTCGAAATAGTGGTGGCGGTTTGGATGGACTGACCTAGATAGACAATCTGCGTGAGAGAGTATAGAGTGTGTCGATCGAGGCCCGAACAGGGAGATATATCATTTGTGTGTGAAAGAAAATGAGGTTAAACGAGACTCAGATAAAGAGAGCGAGATTGAGAGGGTGTGGCCCGCCATGTGGAAGAAAGAGTGAGACAGTCTCGAGGGAGTGACCTAGATATACAACGTGCGTGCGTGCGCATGCACGAGAGGTTGGGGGGCTAGATAGGCAATGCATGTATTTAGCGCGAGAGGGTGAGAGGGAGAGGGGGGAGAGAGAGAGCTCGGCATGGGGTGCAATGGCGGGTGTGTGAGGTAAATACATTTGGTAACAGAGTGGAAAAAGGGGTTGTGTAGTTGAGAGACTAAGAGATCGAAACATGGAGAGAAAGAATGAACGTGTGTTGGAAACCGATAGCTTCCTAAGGTGGTTAGGAGAGGAAGATTGACCGATACAGGAAGTATGTAGGGTTTGTGCGAGGGGGGGGGGCTAAAAACAACATTTGAATGTACATAGTATGAGACTTAATATCGATGTTTCAATTCAGTGTACATTGTAAGATTTGAACCGAGGACCAGGCATACGAGTAATTATTTCGAATTCGTGCCATACTAAGTTTCGAAAAGTTGACATTGACTCGGTTTGTTGTGCTATTTTGTAGGTCATATGTTTGAATCCATCCAAAAGTTTTCTCACTACCATGGTGTTCATCATATACATATGAATTTGTATTAAAAAAGTAGCGTGGATACAGTGAAATGCGAAATCCACGTTAGAATTGGAGATCGCTACGTGACACACACTCTAATTCAAATAACTAACTACGTGACACACACTCTAATTCAAATAACTAATTATGTGACACACACTCTAATCCACGTTAGCGTGGGTACCGATTCAATTTTTTTTTCAAATAACTCCTCATTAATTAATTTATAGTATTCCCTCTGTTCACTTTTATAAGACCTTGAAGAAATTTCAGACAATGTGCAAAACAGTTCATTTTAAGTTCTCTGAAATGACTTACAAAAGTGAACGGATGGAGTATCTCGTTTCGAATGACTAATTATTGCAAGGAAAACACAGGCATGGTAATACATACAGGTTCGTTTGCAAATGAAAGAAGATTCGTTTGCATTCTCAAATGTAGGCGCACTAGGCAAACCAGGGTCGTGTCGGGGTGGACGCTGCTTCGGTGCCTTAAAGGCAACTGCCTTTGGGCCACTGACATGTGGGCCAGCCACCTGTTGGGCCCATATGTCATGGACACAAAGGCAGGTGCCTTAAGGCACCGAAGCATAGTCCTGTCGGGGTGGTCGCGTGTGTCGGACGGACGCGTAGCACACAGCCACCCACCCCCTCCCCCCCCAAAAAAAGGACGGCGACAATATAAGTTCGCGCTTCCACGTTTCGGATTGAAATATCTGGCGGCCCCAATTCCAGCCCTGCAAAATCTCTCTTCTCCACCGTCCCCTTCCGTGCCCAGATTGCTCAAATCCCTAATTCGCCGCCAACCCTCGAATCGCCCCTCGTCTCGTCTCTTTCCCCACCGTTCCCCACCTCTGTGCCGGACGACGATGAAGACGACGGTCGCGCTTCACCACCGCACCGGAGCTACCTCATCTACGCCCTTGTCCACCGCACCAGGTGGTCCACTGACAACGTCGGTCGCCGCAACCGACGTGCCTCACAGACACCGAGTTCCACGGCATCAGGTGCGCTTCACCGACGCCGTCTCCCAGCTCACCGGGGCTACTTCACCGAGCACATCGTCGCACCTCCGCCCCCCGAGGCCGTTGGGGCTTCACCAACGGTCTCGTCCACCGCATCGTAGCGCTCCGCTGCCACTCAAGATTTGCATCCGTGCGCGGCCAGCCAACGCCAGCGCATCACCCTCAACGGCTCTGAAGTGACCCACACTCTAGCTAGGCGAGCATGCCCGAACTAGGTATCCACACATCACTCCCTTGTGCACTGTTCCGACGATGTTTGGATATCCTTTCACTTCTCTCTTAGCTTACACGCCTATGCAACTCTGACCTTAACTCTTATTTCTTCTGGAGATATCATCTGAAACAAGCAAATCCATATTTTAGCGAAGCATGACGGCGCTACAGGATCTGGTACACATCCTGCACACCCGTATAACCTTGTAAGTATCTGTCCTCCGGTACAACATCAAGGTCGATTCCTCTTATTTGATCAACCATTCGCCATGTCAAAAATGCAAAGGGGATGCAAGGAGCACAAGGCCTGCACATCCAAGCAAGTGGTAACATGGACTTGTACATGGAACATCCCAAGCGCAAGCAGAGCTGCAGTGAGCCTGTACAACAAGCTAGCGTAAGTCCCTGCATTTCATTTAATTCATACTGGCATTCGTGTATAATTTGTGTGCAGTGGCTGATCCATGAATTCAAGTTACCAGGGGCGAACATTTAACTTAAAAAATACGAAGGCACTTGCACTCTGGAAATCAACATAACTTGAGAAATGTGAAGCTACATGCACTTTGAAAACCAGCTAATGATCCAAAGTAGTTCAGATTATAAACACTAAATGATGCAAGCACCAAAAAACACAAAATGCAACATGGTGTACAAGGACTACAAACATGGTCTGTACCTGCTTGAATTATTCGTTCTCTGGCTGAAAATATCGAAGTGTAATTGCACGTATAACCAGTGCGCAAACTGCATATCAATATATCTATCATGCACAAGTATGCCAATAGTTTCAAACAACAGATTAGAAAAGTATTTATGCTATGTTGTCATGATACGGGGACTTTCTGGTAGATGGCCTCGACGTTTCCTCAAGCTATGAAAATGCACTATAATTTGCTTGTCATCAATGCCTGCAAATCTCTGTCTCTCTCAACATAGTAGATCATCATTAGACACTAAATCCTTCAATGAGCTTGCAAAATGCTTGCATTAGATCCCTCATTAGACACTACATGTTCATCACCAGGAGCATGTAAAATG
Organism: Triticum urartu; assembly: GCF_003073215.2. NCBI lineage: Eukaryota > Viridiplantae > Streptophyta > Magnoliopsida > Poales > Poaceae > Triticum > Triticum urartu. Next base: position 299,309,625 of record NC_053026.1, on the reverse strand, counting down.
TTTGCATCAAATCCTTCATTAGCAGTCTGTTCATTAGACACTTCAGGCTCAAGAACAACATGAGCTTGTATGTTTGCACCGGAAACTTGATTAGATACATCAGATTCAGTCAGTTCAGTATTGATTGGGGGAGTTGTAAAATAAGTAGAAATTGGTTTCATTTTCTCATAGATTCCCTACATACAAGCAGTTTTACAACACCGTTAGGTTTAACTATTGGCCAGAAATTGAAGAGTTGAATTAGATATAATCAGGGGTGTGATGTACCTGCTCATTGCGCATGCTACTATTGCAAGCTGCGACTGTCCTTTTGCGCAAGCTCGATGCCATGCCCGTGCTACCGCCGCTGCCTCCCACACAGGCTACACGCAGGGTTGGATCTTCATCTTCTTGTCCTTCCGTTCTCTTGAAGCCCGGCGACCGCCCTCCAACGAGGGCGCGAGGAAGTGCTGTGTCAGTCTGTCCAGCGGCGGCTAGGTTAGGAGCGAACCAGACTGGAGGCTGGAGCGAATGAATTGGGATTTTTCCTGCTGTCGATCGATATGGGAGGCGCTCGTTTGGGCCACGAGCCTGCTATAGGGCCTGCCTTGCACTTATGTTATTGGCCCATCCAAATTGAAACATTTTTCTTCATTTTTTACATTGCCTGCTCGTGCGTTGGGACGAACAAAACTAGCGTGGGCCAACGTGGACGACTCAAACTAGGTGCACACTTTCCAGCCACCTGAGGCGGCCGCCCATACCAGCCCCTATGGTGGCGTCGCCCCTTTTTGCGTGTATGATTGGATATTGAAAATTATTCAAGTGGCGCTTTTGATTTACCCACAGAATGGTTGAATTGCTTGTTTCTATGAACTGAGTTCACCAATAATGTGAAGGATGTCAGTCTTTTCATCCTATTGTAGATTGCTTAGATCTCGATATGCCAAAAGTAATTGCATGAAATATACAGTAAAAGCCAGTGTGATGTGTTTGGCTACAACTAGTCTGACTACACGTCCTCATATAACATATCAAGGAGGCACCATCTTACCAGATTAACCATTCGACTTACCCATGCAGTGTGGCAAGAAAGAAGTATTGGGACTGCGTATCCAAGCAATTGATGCCATGGACTCCTTCGTACAACCTTGTAAGCGAAAAAGAAGTTGCAGTGTGCCTGTACAAAGAACTAGCGTAAGTTCCGTTACCTGCTTCTCGGAATTTTAGTTAGCCACTTATTGCAAAATTGTTCAATTACATTTCTTGGCTTAATTTAGTTTGCTACTGATTACATAATGGCACAGCCTGTTAATCATATTGTAGACTGCGCCTATCTATGTGTTTGATACTTACTGTTAAGAATTACCTGTTTGCCTTAACTTAAATATCTACTTGTTTGTTTAACTGCTTTGCTGCTGCAATAGCGGGTTACAATGATGTTAATAACTACTTTTCAGCATCCAGTTGAAACTCTTTAATTCCTTGTTTTTTTAACTGGTTTGCTGTTATAACTCCCAGTTGAGATGTTTTGCTAACTTCAACTTTTCTGAATCCAATCGGAACTTTAATGGCAAAACAGGTTAGCCCAAGATCAAAGAGCGAGGTCCCCATGGACGTTGCATCATCCAACAGCAGTGGCACCGACCCAATCGTGCATTATGAATTGCCAACTGCTGATGCTCTAGAGGCTAAACTAGTGGTAGAAAGAGATTCCGCTTCTGCACTTAGAGATGAAGTTGACATGTTGAGGAAGCAAACAGCACAATCACAAGCAGTACTCAAGACAACCATTAAATATTTGGTGGATTTCAAAACGAAGCAAGCTGAGATTGACCAAATTGTTAAGGTCCTGAAGGAAAAAAGGAAATTAAATTCCTACCTGGTAAATCATAGGTGAAATGTTCTTTCCATAGTTGAATAACCTTTGTGTTGTCTGTTCATGTAATCAATCAAACCATTTGTTTTAGAGATCATGTAATAATTGTTTTTTTGTTTGTAATTTTATTTGAGCACAAGTCTGTATTAATTGATAAGACTCGGAGACATTTCATTTGGATTGCTGTGCCAGGCCTACAAATATGCCAATCGGGCTGAATGTGCATTCAGCAATAGTACTATAGATGGACCATAAGTGGCACGCATCGGAAAGGGCCAAGATCCTGGCTAAAAAAGGATGTTGTTGTAGCAAAAAAAATACAGCGGCCTGGCTTATGTATGTTAGTTGATATTATTGATCCATATACTCTATAAATGTTTATATGTCTGTTAGTTCCGTGCATTCTTGGTTGATTGACTCGGTATTTGAATCTTGATACATCGCTTGTGTACATATCTAAATGGGAGTACACATTATGCTGCGTGTGACATTTGAGTTGGACATGAAGTGTTCCAAATATTCAAATTCACCTTAAACTGGATTCTAGTTTCTGAATTTGAGTATCAGCATTTGTAAACCATATTCATATATGACAGTGGAATACATCTTTGTCGTCCTTTTGAAGATATATAAAAACACATAGAATGATTTATAAATATTCATATAGGAATACAAAATGGATTCGAATTTAGTTGCCAGAGTAAACGTGGATGCTTATTGTCCCAAAATTTGAAAGAAACATCAAAATGTCCACTCCCACATCGGCTGCCCGAAGCCAAGTGTTTGGGAGATGGAAATTACTGTCTACCCATTACACGGACAATCCATCGGCCCGATTTCCACTGCTCTAAATAGGGGTAGGTTAGTAACTTCAATTAGACGTGACACGACCGCCTCTGAGCCCATTCCGACACGGTGGGCGTCAAACATGGGCGGCAAAACTCATTTGATTCAAGCTCGTCCGAAAGACCTCTGTTTCTCCCTCCATTCCCCATTCATACACGGTGGGTGGCAAAACACCCTATCCTCGTCCGAAATAGATGTAGGCTAATATTTTAAATAGGGGCAGATGTGTAACTTCCATCAGATGTGACACAACCGCCTTACCTGTTAGCCCTATTCATACACCATGGGCGCCAACCGTGGGCGGCAAAACACCCTCTCCTCGCCCGAAATAGTTACCGGCAAATATTTGGGAGATGCGAGATTACCGTCCTATCCCCAACCAATGAGACGTCCAAATTTGAAACGGGGGATAAGTTTGTAACTTTCCCATATTTTAGACAGGCGCGTCCCAAAAACATGGTTCCCCGTACCTCTCCCTCCATTTTCCCATTCATACACCATCCGCGCTAGAACACCCCATTCCCACACCAGCCTCCGTCCTCCACCCCATCCATCGCTGCCGTCCTCCACCACATCCATCGCCACCGTCCTCCACCATGCCGGAGCGCCTACCAAGACCGCGTCATCCAGTGCTAGAGATGGACGTTTCTCATCCACGACGACGGACCAATAGCCTTGCATCACGTCCTCTCGCTTCATCGGCGCCGTCGTCCTCTTTGCCGGGGCCGCTCACACGACCTTCTCTTCCACCGCAACGGGACTTATCCTCCGATGCACCTGTCTACCGTCGCAGATCAGCTTCAACACCACCGACAGCCATTGCACCCCCGATGCCTACACGGCGCCGCAAGAGAGGTGGTACTTCATATCTACTCAACTTTTTGATCTCAACCAGAAAATAGATCTTAACTTGGTTACTCTACTTTCTTTTCAGCTCTTAGAATTTAGTTCTTAGTTCGAAGCAAACAATGGATGCTAAATATCATTTCTTCATTTTGCAGCTTCAAATCTGCCATGGCACAGCCATAACACGGTTTAATTGATCATGCTTAGGGTTTAATTGATCATGTTGGTTACGTGGTGGTTTCTTTAATAGAAATCAGAGGGGAAACCCTCTTTTGCTAAAAAAATATATGCTTAGAGTTTCCCCCTTTTATGATCACTATACGATCAGAATACATGCTTCGTGTCATAATAACACTGCTCCACCCATCAAGCTAAACAAGCTTAGTTGTTCAAATACGAATCTGATATTATTAAAATAGAGTTATTTAATTGGTCAGCTAAATGTTCCTAAATTAGTTTCGAAAATGCATGTTCGCCGCTCGGGTGTGTATCTCTGTGTGTGGTCTGGTCAGCACGGTTGGGGAGGTGAACTTTGCATATGGAGGGGTTTATAGGGAGACACTCTCCGAGTTGAAACCTCAATGCATTCCATAGATAATCTGACTACTTTTTATGTTTTCATGAATCTCAGACTCTGAACAGCATCATAATGATTATGATCTTGCGCGCATGAAAAGAATAAAGCAGAACAATGCCATGGCTGTCAAACTTGGCATTAAGGGACTGAAATCAAGTCTGGATGCAATGCAATGCAAACACTCTCCACCTACAGATTCATGCTCAGAATATGATCCTAACAGTGATTCTGAGCTAGAGGGAGACCTAAGTCAATGTAGCTCCCTAGTGGAGGAGTCATAGGAAGATGCCCTATATTATTCACCCATCAAGGTACTTTCTCTAACTTTCCAAGGTTACATTGCTCGCACATATCTTGCAACTGATGCTTTGCATTGCTTCTACTTTGTTGAACTGCCATTAGCTTAGTTTACACATCATGTATGTGAATACGCCCTGCCTATCCATTTTCAGTACATATTCCATCTGTCATCATACCATATTTATCCATTCAAATGTTGTTCTTGTGTATCGGACGTTCAAAAGGAAGAGGGCGATTGCTGATCGTGGAGGAGCACAAGCAAAGTATTTGGAAAAGGTAGTGGCACCTGATAAATCAAATAGCCCATTAGGTGTAGTTGCAATATCACCTAACCCACAAAATACCCCAACTCTAGCAGACTCTAGCCCTACTACACTGGTCATTTCTGATGCCCCAACTCAGCAGACCCCAACTGCAGCAAACAGTATGATTATGCCAGTTGACATAGCACCAGATGTATGACGCAAAACCCCCATTCCAGCAAAGAGTACACCAAATCCAGTTGCCAAATCCCTTTTTGAACCAGAGAGAGCCCCAATTGCAGCAAATAGGACCCCTGTTCCATTTCTTCCCAGTTTAGAGGACGAAGCTTATGTTGTTGTCAGGAACTTTGTGCGCATCTTTCCTTCATGGAAAGATTATACCGCAGACACAGAACAATTTCTAGTCTTCCTCCGCAACTTACGCGTAAGTAATGTACTAATGTTATTCATGGTCATTGCTGCATATGTTTCTACTGACAAAAGACACAAGATTTCATTCTTTTAAATAGGCTAGGCGCAAACTGGATTGTGATGACGAGCAAGGGTTGGTTGCGCTTTTCAAGCACTCGTTGATGAAGTATCGTTCCTACCTGAGGCAAGCGCACTTTGATGGCAAGCCTCTGAATGAAATTTCTGTAAAGTCTCCGGTGCTACATTTATCCGACGGTGACTGGAATAATCTTGTTACACATTGGTCTCGGCTGCAACGTAAGGTACTGTCTATGATATCACATCACAATTTGAACTACATTTTTGCATTTGCCTTAATGTCTCACTTGTATGAAAACTGTTAGCAGAGGAACATTCATTCTCAAGGGACCACATAATTTCGCAACTATACTGCACACTGCATTGGTCTTGTGAGTACCTCTTGCCCTGTATGACCATACTTACTTTCATAGCTGTTTGATTATGTAGCATCACTGCACATGTTAGCCTCGTAATCGTCCATTTGGTGGACATTATAAGATCCGTATGGACTCTTACATAAATTTAGAATCAACCCAATGCTTTTGAAGAGGTTTAGCTCTGCAGTCCTCTTGTAAGGACTAAACATGGTCTATCACCGTACTTACATTAACAGCTACTCCCTCCGTCCCATAATATAAGAACGTTTTGTACAGTACACCAGTGTTCAAAACACTCTTGTATTATGGGAAGAGGGATTGGTTCATTTTGTAGCATTCTGCATCTTATCTCCCTCGCCCACCATTTACTAAAAAAGATCAGATCTATATTTAATCTTACCAACAAGTAGAATACACAGACAATGCCAGTGCAGAAGTGTAGCCCATTGCTCTTGTCAGTACATTTTGTCATGTAACGCTTGTACTTCCAGGGATTGGTAGTTCATTATGTAGCATCAATCTGCATCTTATCTTCATTATCCTCTATCCCTTCTAGTATTATCATATCTATAATTACTCTCTACAAAATGTAGAGTACATGCAATGCTTATGAAGAAGATTCTGTGCTGAAATTCTTGAGTTATCCTTCCCTTGCCATGGAGAAGGGCATTATAAAGCCGGTGTTAACTGTTAATGTAAGTCAGTCCTTCTAAAGCCTTTATCCTCAACTGCTGTTTAATTTGCTCATACTCCCTATCGTTTACTGCTGTTTAGTTTGCTTTTTCTACCAAAATGCATGTTTGTAAGAACCGTAAGTTCTAAGTTTTACTTGTAAAACCAAATTCCTTATTCATACCATGCACATTACTTAATACTCCCTATATGTATGCTTGTTTTTGTGGATCTATAATCCAGTGTGTGGTGAAGCAGCCCACGTTTGCACCTTGTCATCTCCTATTTTATCTTACTGATGTGGCTGATGATATGAACAACATGCCATGCACATTATCCAAAATAGATACAAGGATTTTCTTTGCCCTTCATCTATGCTTGTTATGTTGACATGGTAATCCAGTAGTGTGGTGAAGCTCCCCGCATTATGAACAATGCCAAATTATGCTATTGATATTTTGAACATACTCTTTATTTTCTAACTTGAAATTGGATAGAATTGACAAAACAGTTATCATCTTTGTTTATACACGTGCAAAACCTATCATCTCTCTGCTTTGTTTCAGGGTGATATGCCTGATGGCATGCACAAGTCTGCTGAAGGCTGTGAGACAAAACCAACATATATTGCAGCAAAGAAGGCAAAACATCTTGAAGATAGCGAGACAACCCCAAAGACTTGTCTTTATGCAGTGTTCAAGTTACTTGAGACTAACAGTCAGACAAGCTCACAGAATTCGTTGTCTGAATCAGTTCGACTTCTTCAGTCCCAAGTTCTAGCAGAAAGGCATTCTGCAACTCAACTTCGACTTGAAGTCCTATCTCTAAGAAAGATTGCGGAGAACACCAATGAGAACCTCATCGCTAAACAGCTGTGGAAGCTATGCCCGACATGCTAGGCCGGTCTCACAGCCTTGCTCAGCAGCTTGCGCAGCAGTTCCCCCGCAAGGCTAACCTTTCTTGAACTGTCTTGGAAGTGGTCTCGGTTCAGTATTATTTTGTTACACTGCAATGGTGCCCAGTTTTTGTAATCTGCTTCTTCGTTGCGCTTTATGATCACTGGTGGCAAACTTTGATGCCCAGTGGATGTAATATACCTTAAATCCTTTATTGTGTAGTGTAGGTTTATTCTTAGTTACTATGCCGTAATTTCTTTATTGTATAGAGTAGGTTTGTTCTTAATTCCTACTAGTTACGCAGCAGCCCAAAATGAACCCCGGCCCATGATTGTGCGAATCAAATCACGGGCTTTTAACAGGCCAAAATTGTCTGGGTCCTTGTTTGGCCCAATCAGATATCGGCTGCGAGCAGGCCGGATGCAAACCGGGCCGTAGTTAGGCCCAACTATATGACGGGCTTTTAAAAGGCCGAAATTAATATAGGGCCGAAATGTTAAACGAGCCCTTAACAGGCCAAAACTAATATCAGGACGAATTACTAAGTGGGCCTTTAGCAAGTGGGCCCAAAAGCATAGTGTCCAGTTGACGGGCCGAATCTGATATGGGCCATAATTGAGCCCAAAGCCTCTTAAAGGGCCGGACCTGATCTGGGCCGTAATTTGGCCCAGAACGTGGTAGGCTTTTAACGGGCCGGATCTCATATGGGCCACTATTAGGCCCGGAGCGTGGCAGGCCATTAATGGACCGGATCAAATATGGGCCGGCATTTGGCCCAAAACATGGCAGCCAGTTAATGGGCCGGCCTACTAGGGTCCTCAAAATCTTGTGGGCCTACAGCTGGGCCGGCCCATTAATGTCGGCGAAATCTCATGGGCCTTTAGCTGGGCCGGCCCATTATGACCCGCAAGAATCTTGTGGGCCTTTACCTGGGCCGGCCCATTATGGCGTAAAAAAATATTGTGGGCCTTTACCTGGGCCGGCCCATTATGGCCCGCAAAAATCTTGTGGGCCTTTAGCTGGGCCAGCCCATTATGGTCCGCAAAATTTCGTGGGCCTTTAGCTGGGCCGACCCATTATGGTCCACAAAATCTTGTGGGCCTCTAGTTGGGCCGGCCCATTTAAACTTGTTGGGTCGTGCCACGTGTCGACGTATCATAGGCGCCTTCTGTCCAGTGAGTGGATGACATCTATCCCGACGATGAGCCGACACATGTTTCCTCTAGCCAATGATGATTTTACACGTGGAAAATCCCCATTGGTCGGGGCTGTTAACGGGTTATCGGATCCAAAACCTGACCCGATAGCTTAACGGCGTTCCGTTACGGTGGATGCCACGTGTCGGTCACCCTTGACGAAAGCACTTCTGTGACGCGCGATTTATCGTCATGGAAGTGGACACCTCCGTGATGATAATTTTGGTAATGTCATGGAACACTTCTACGACAGCACAGGTATGACTATCTTGATTCTGTCATAAATTTGTCATGGATGTACATGCATGACAAAAAAAGCGACCTACTGTGACAAACACGTATCATCATGGAAGTGTATTTTTTTGTAGTGCAAGGAGGGGTTGTCGTCGACGTAGTCGATCACAGGGGCATCAGCAGGGGCATCGGGGTCTACCGGAGAGAAGAGGGGGAAGAAACAGTAAATACAGAGCAAACACATGCATGGCAAGACAAAAGGCGGTGTTAGGGGTGTTCTAACTCAATACTACGCGATACCGGCGAAGGGGGATAACATCCAGAAAGTTTTCCCGGAGTTAAGCATTTTTCGGACAGATGAAACGGAGGGGGAAAGTTGCATGTTCGCTATGCTAGGGGCATGTGGCAGACGAACGGACTGCGTATTCGGATTTGTCTCGTCGTTCTGAGCAACTTTCATGTACAAAGTTTTTTCATCCGAGCTACGGTTTATTTTATATTAAATTTTAAAAGATTTAAATCATTTTTAGGATTTATCTAATTTATTTAATTCAAAATAAATGTGAATTGCTAGGTGCACCTAGCTCTGGGTACACATAAGTGTACCAAAGGGGCTGACATGTGGGTCCAAGGGGTCCCAGTTGACCAGTCAAACTTTGACTAGTCAACAAGGGGTGGGGACCCCTTGTCATACACTGCTTTACTAACCTAACAGATTAAATAGACTAATTAGGTTATTAGATTAACTAACATAGGGTAATTAAGTTAATTGGCTCTTCAATTAATTAATTAATTTTCTATTATATACTTTTTTAAACGTTCTCAGGGGGCGGCCCCACACATCATTGGCAGGGGGTGCACAGTCAGCCCGTTGACCTTGGTCAACGCGGCCAACGGGACCCACAGGCCCACCTGCAGCGACCCAAGGAGGGGCCCAGGGCCGGCCACGTCAGCGGTGGCATCGGAATTGGCTCCGGTGACCCGATCTGCGGCGGAGATGGCCGGTGGCTCGTCGGAACTTGGCTGCGGTGGACGAAAACGAGCGTGTCGGGGCACGTTCGAACCGCCGTGGAGTGCTGCATCGACTGGGGGGTGGTGGCTCGTCATGAACGGCCAGAAAAGGCGCCGACGGCGAGTAGGGGCATACGCGGAGCACGGCTTCGGCGCAGATGGCGGTAGGAGGCATGGGAGGACAAAAGAAGGCAGCCACGGGTCCCTGGTGAACCCAGGAACACGCTTGTGTGCTCGAACGCGAGCTAGTCTCGCGGCGGCGGCTAGTTCTCGGACGCGGCGACAGGGCTACCTATGGGGGCAAGGTTCAAGGGGGAGAGAGGAGAATGCAGGGGCTCACAAAGAACACAGAGAAGGCCCGAGGAGCCGGCGATGGTCGGAGGGCAGCGAATCAACGACGACTGTGGCGTGCAGCGCCGGGGAAGAAGAGGCCGGGAGCGATGGCGTTGAGGCTCGGCATGTCAAGGCCGTGAGTCGCAGCAGCGGCGGGGCAGCGGCGGGGCAGCGCCGAGAACGGGCGCCTGCGTCGTGGGAGAGGGCGCGGGGCGCGGTAACCGGGTGAGGGAGTCCTGGATTAGGGGGTCTCCGGACAGCCAGACTATCTCCATTGGCCGGACTGTTAGACTATGAAGATACAAGATTGAAGACTTCGCCTCGTGTCCGATGGGACTCTACTTGGCGTGGAAGGCAAGCTAGGCGATACATATATGGATATCTCCTCCTTTGTAACTGACCTTGTGTAACCCTAACCCTCTCCGGTGTCTATATAAACCGAAGGGTTTTAGTCCGTAGGACAACAATCACGACATACAATCATACCATAGGCTAGCTTCTAGGGTTTAGCCTCTCTGATCTCGTGGTAGATCTACTCTTGTACTACCCATATCATCAATATTAATCAAGCAGGACGTAGGGTTTTACCTCCATCGAGAGGGCCCGAACCTGGGTAAAACTTCATGTCCCCTGGCTCCTGTTACCATCCGGCCTAGACGCACAGTTCGGGACCCCCTACCCGAGATCCGCCGGTTTTGACACCGACATTGGTGCTTTCATTGAGAGTTCCTCTGTGTCGTCGCTGTTAGGCTTGATGGCTCCTACTATCATCGATAGCGATGCGGTCCAGGGTGAGACTATTCTCCCCGGACAGATCTTCGTATTCGGCGGCTTTGCACTGCGGGCTAATTCGCTTGGCCATCTGGAGCAGATTGAAAGCTACGCCCCTGGCCATCAGGTCAGATTTGGAAGTTTGAACTAGACGGCCGACATCCGCGGAGACTTGATCCTCGACGGATTTGAGCCACAGCCGGGCACGCCGCACTGTCGCGATGGGTATGACCTAGCTCTGCCGCCGAACAGTACCCAAGAGGTCGCGCCCGCATCAGCTCTGACCCTTAGCTCGGAGCCAACTGCGCCAATCGAGGACGGGTGGTTAGACACCGCCTCAGGGGCTGCAGTCTCAACGGCGATCGAGCCAAACACCAGCATAATCCTCTACGCAGCCCATGACACCAAGGTGTCGGACTCTTTTTCTGACTCTAAACCGCCCGCGCCCCTGTCAATCGAATCCGATTGGGCGCCGATAATGGAATTCACCGCCGCGGATATCTTTCAGCACTTGCCCTTCGGCGACATTCTAAATTCACTAAGGTCTCTCTCTTTGTCAGGAGAGCCCTGGCCGGATTATGGCCAACGGGATTGGGATGCGGATGACGAAGAAATTCGACGCCCACCCACCACCCACTTAATAGCCACTGTCGATGACTCAACCGACATGCTCAACTTTGACTCCAAAGACATCGACGGTATGGACGATGATGCGGCAGGTGAAGAGGAACCACCGCCCACAGGGCGCTGGACATCCACATCATCATATGACGTATACATGGTGGACACACCAAAAGAAGACGACGATGAGGAACGGAAGGACGCACCGAAGGCTTGTTCCCTCGAGAAGCAGTCAGAGCGGCGCCGCCCCAAATCCTGCCTCGGCAGAAATAACGATCATACAGACCCAGCGTTGGAGCAGGGCGAACCACTACCGGACCACGGCAATACGGAGAATCAAACTGAACAAACCAATTCTGTCAAAGATAATAGTCCGGGCGACATAACGCCGGACAGGCACCCGAAGCAGCAGAATGCCCGTCAAAGGCTTGTTGCCACCGCAAGGAGTCTGAAAAAGCAGAAGCAAAGGCTCAAGGCTGCGCAAGACACTCTCCAACTCACATGGAGTAAAGTACTCAACACAGCAACGAGGTACGGCGACAATTGCCCCACCAAGAGCTACCCAAAGCAGAAGTTGCTACCTGAATTCGATGAGGACGCCTCAGACCCCCCACAACAAAAATCAAAACAGCCACCTGGCCGGATAGACGACCTCACGGCCAACATCGAGCGGCAAACAACACGACTCACATGCCAATACACGATCCACGCGAGGGCTCGCACCAAAAGGACGGCGCAACCAGATCCATCTATGGACCACGCAAGCGCGCCCCAGCATACAATGTAACACAACAAACATCCGAACAACGCGGTGCACCCAGATACAGGGGTGCCGCACACCCCCTATGTTTCACCGATGAGGTGCTGGACCATGAATTTCCAGAGGGATTCAAACCCGTAAACATAGAGGCATACGACGGAACAACATACCCTGGGGTCTGGATTGAGGATTATATCCTCCATATCCATATGGCTCGAGGAGATGATCTCCACGCCATCAAGTACTTACCCCTCAAGCTCAAAGGGCCAGCTCGTCACTAGCTTAAAGGCCTCCCCGAAAGCTCCATTGGAAGCTGGGAAGAGCTCGAAAATGCTTTTCGGGAAAATTTCCAAGGGACTTATGTCCGACCTCCGGACGCAGACGATTTGAGTCATATAACTCAACAGCCCAGAGAGTCAGCCCGAAAACTTTGAAACAAGTTTCTTACTAAAAAGAACCAAATTGTCGACTGTCCGGACGCCGAAGCCTTGGCAGGTTTTAAGCATAGTGTCCGTGACGAATGGCTCGCCAGACACCTTGGCCACGAAAAGCCGAGAACAATGGCAGCATTAACAAGCCTCATGACCCGCTTTTGCGCTGGTGAGGACAGCTGGCTAGCCAGATGCAGCACCAGCGACCCCAGTACATCTAAAGTTAGAGATGGAAACGGGAAATCACGGCGCAACAGCAGTAACAAACGTCGGAATAAAGAAGACAGCACGAAGAGCACGACAGTAAATGCCGGATTCAAAAGCTCTTGGCTAGGTCAGCAAAAGCCGCCCTCTAAAGGTGCCAGAGACGAACTGTCCAGCCTAAACAAAATTCTGGACCAAATATGTCAGATCCATAGCACCCCTGATAAACCTGCTAATCATACCCACAGAGAATGTTGGGTCTTCAAGCAGTCCGGTAAGCTCAACGCCGTACACAAGGGGGAGGATACACCAAGACGAGGATGAGCCACTCAAGCAAGACACTGGGGAACAAAAGAAATTTCCACCAGAAGTCAAAACAGTAAACGTGTTACACGTGATCAACGGAAGAAACAAAACGGCACTCTCAGAAAAATATGCCCAAGGGCCTATCACCGCGGAATCCTGCCACTGGTCGTCTCAACCGATCACTTTCGACCATCGTAATTACTCAGCAAGTATCCGGCGTGCAGGATGGGCTGCCCTGGTCTTAGACCCAATAATTGACGGATATCACTTCACACGAGTCCTGATGGACGATGGCAGCAGTCTAAACCTGATATATCAGGATACAATCCGCGAAATGGGGATAGACCCAACAAAAATTTGCCAAAGCAATACTACCTTTAAAGGAGTAACGCCAGGCCCATGGGCTCATTGCACGGGCTCCCTGCTGCTAAAAGTTATATTCGGCTCCCGCGTTAACTTCCGTAGCGAACATTTAACCTTCCACATCGCTTCGTTCCAAAGTGGCTATCAAGCACTACTCGGACGCGAAGCTTTTGCTCACTTTAATGCAATACCGCACTATGCTTCCCTCGCACTCAAGATGCCCAGTCCACGTGGCATCATTACAGTAGACGGAAATATTAAGCGATCTTTGCATGCCGAAGAGAGTGCGGCTGCCTTGGCAGCCGCACACTAAAAACGGCCTCACCAACTAAAGCATTTAACAGGTCGTCAAGACCTCGGACACGGTTAGACGAGTCCGGCACAACCATATGTAATTCATACCGGATCAATGGTCACACCCCTATACAAGGGGCTCAACGCGCGCAAACAAGTGGCAATTTTTTACACATCTTGAATTATACTTGGTTCCCTTATAAACTATCCTTTTGCACGACAACTTTTTCACCTAAGTTCCTCTCTTTTACAGATGATCATCGTGCTACACCCGTCCAGGATACGGCACAACGGAGACACAGGCGCAGACATGCAGCAGGGACCCGCTCCAAGGATTCTTTTTAGATTAAGACCCTGCGTAAACCTTTTTTAGTGTCTCTTGTTGATACATATCCACCAAATTCTCAGCACAGTTGAGAAGGATGCTGACGTCTTGGCATGTGGCCACGTCAGAATAATGCACGTACCTGGACACACGGGGCTTCTTACGAGGGGCACTATTTAGGCCCGGTTTATACCACAAAGACCGAATACCTTAGGGAGTGTTCGGCGTCGCGAGTTTGGCCTTATATGCATCAGTTCTGAATCATTGTCTTTGGTCAAATGTTGGGTTTGCTCGGATCCTGTGTTTTGGTGCCTTACGTTCTGTTTTACCGGCTAAGGTAGCACCAGGAGAACTACTGCGATTGTGCCCTGGTTCATCCGGACGAGCACCTCAGTAGAGAAAGTCGAAAACTGACTGTCATGATATAGCGTGAGACTGGTCAACCACTCGGTGACCTATCGGAATGTTAGAATTCCTCCGCCTTAACGAAGGGCCATTTTCCGGCCAGGCATGTACGCACCCCACGATCGGGAGAGTGCGGAGCCACCAGGGGCTATCTAGTAGGCCCACTGTCAAACTCCTATGGCTAAGTGAAAGTGTTAAAGCATTATAGTCCGGTTGCCTCGCTCGCTACGCTATCACCTCCTTAATAGGACCAAGACATTGGGTTAAGTGTGAACACACATTTTTTGCGAGCACCTCCGCATCATATGCGTGGGGGTTGAAGCCGACGGCTGCAATCTTTCAGGTTATACACATGTATACATAAACGGCCGCGCAGGAGGCATCATACTACTTTAAGACAAAAGTATAAACATAACCTTATAAAAACTTCATAAAAGCATTGTGCTTACAATGAGAATACATATCACTCAAACATAATATTCTTCGAGCACTGGGCCTCTATCAAACGAGCACCCTCGAGAACCTCCTCGAAATAGTGCTCGGCAGCCACCCGGCCTATGGATGAACCCTGCGCCGCAACAGTGGTAGCGTCCATCTCCGCCCAGTATGCTTTAACATGGGAAAGGGCCATCCGCGAGCCTTCTACGCACGCCGACCTCTTCATCACATTAATGCGCGGTACCGCATCAAGGAACTGCTCCACTAAGCTGAAATAGCTGTTTGGCTTTGGCCTTTCCGGCCATAGCTGATCCACAACAGACCTCATGGCGAGTCCGGACAACCTATTCAGTTCGGCCCATTCGGCTAGCTGGTCAGTCAATGTAAGCGGACGCTCTGGAACGTGGAATTGCGTCCAGAACAGCTTGTCCACTCCACGATCTGTCTGACCTTGGAAATACTTGGTCGCATCGGCAGCGCTCGCCGCCAAATCCATATACGCATCTGCCAAACTCCACAGCCGATCCAGAGGGGCATACCGTGGATCTCCGAACTTCCTTCATAACATGAAGGGTTTCCCAGCCGCAATATCCCTGGCTTCCCGCAGGTCCTCCTTCTTCGCTCTCATAGCAGAACGGGTGTCTTTGTCCGCCGCCGCGACCTTCTCAAGGTCCGTTGCCTTCGCTCGGTTTTGTTTTTCAAGTACCCGGCAACGGTCGGCAGTGTCTCTCAATTCTACGGCCATCTTGGCCATCTTCTCTTGGCTCTATCAATGTGCGGCCTTCTCCGCTTTCAACTCTTCGGCCGCCTTCAAAGCAGTCACATTACTAATCCTCGCTTGTTCCTTGGCTCGGGCAAGTTCTGCCCGCAAGGCTTCTATGGTGGCATCTCCATCTGCAGTCACAACATATTAAAGATACTGGCATCATGCTGCTCTTACTATGTGGCGTTCACCAGATAATAACACTTACCTTGTGCCTCCTCAAGCCTCTTGCTAACAAGCTCGATGTCGGCGTCTGCCGCATCCAGTTGTCGTTTTAATTTGGAAAACTCACTAGTCCGGCTAGCCACCGGAGCTTCCACCACCTGCACATAGGGGCAGTCTGGTTATTTCCTGGGAATATGATCCTCTATTCGCCGCCGTTCTCGACGACAACCAGAGTCTCAGGGGCTACTATCTACACAGGGCACACCTAACATGTGCAGTACTATCACATATTATCTCATGTACCTCAAAGCCTGCCAGTAGACTCATAAAGGCTTCATGTAATCCGCTTTCGGAGGACGAGATTCTCTCCATCACTGTACCCATTAGCATACGGTGTTCTTCTGAGATGGCCGCTCGCCCCACCAACTCCCTCAGAACGTCCGCCCGCACACCAGACGGTGCCGGACTCTTTTGTATGCTCTCTTCGGGAGCCGGACACTGGGGACTTCGGGGGTCTACGGGATTATCTTCTGGCCTCACCGGATCCGGAGAGGCCCTCCGAGACGACACTTTGGGGTCGCCCGCTTCTGGAGCGGAGGAGTTCGGGGGAGGCGTTTTGCTCTCCATCATCTCTAGAAGAAGATCCCCCGAAGACGAGCTCTTTGAGAGGGGCTAAGGCCCGAACTGCAATATATATGCGGTGGTTATTTTCTCAGAGGAAAAAGATAGCATACCTTTACTATTAAAGAATTTTGGATCACTTACGACTCGTTGGAGGGCTGATCCCCCCACGGACTTTGTGCGGCAAAAGCACCCCCCGAGGCAGGACCCTCTGTGGGAGACTTCTTCTCCCGTTTGGAGGCTTCGGCTTCCGAATCCTCGGAAGCAGTCCTTTTCCTCCCCCGGTCGTCCTCCTTCATGGAGACGCTCGTTCCCTCGGTTGGAATGGGCAGCGATGGGGGCCCGCGTCCGCCCGTATTATCCCCCCCTCGGTATCTTCCTTCAAGGGCTCCGGGCAAGGTGTGACTTCGAGCATCTTTTCCAATACCGGATTTTCCAAAACCTCAGGGAGGGGGGCCAAACACTGAATCATCTTCGCCTTTGTTAGCCAGTCCTGGTCAAAAAGTGAACTCTCAGAAATAACTTCGAATAAAAGACAGTGTGTTCGGCTAGAGGATTTCTTACTTGTTCGGCGGCGCGGTTACTGCTCAGGCCCACGTCCTCGGTAGTATCCGGACATTATACTTGAGGTCCGAAGAATGACTTGTACATCTCCTCGTGCGTCAGGTTGAACTCCTACAAGCGAAGGGGCCGGCGTTTGCAAGGTTGGACTTGATGAACCAGCATAACTTGTATTACCGCAACCAAATTAAAATCTCCCTCGAAGAGAACTCGGATGTGGCTTTGCAGTATTGGTACGTCCTTGGCTGGATCCCAGCTCATACCTTTGCTAATCCATGACATCAGTTGTGGTGGGGGACCCGAGCGGAAAGCGGGGGCAGCCGCCCACTTGGCACTTCTGGGAGCCGTGACGTAAAACCACTCCCATTGCCATAATTCGGACACCTCTAGAAAGGAACCTTTCGGCCATGGAGCTCCTGCCATCTTGCCTATTGATGCGCCTCCGCACGCTGCATGTTGCCCCTCGATCATCTTCGGCTTTACTTCAAAGGTCTTTAGCCACAGGCCGAAGTGAGGGGTAACGCGGAGGAAGGCCTCACACACGACAATAAATGTCGAGACGTGGATCCCCTTATAAAGGTGGTGAATATCAAGCGTCCTCTCCGTAGCCGTTTGGGACTTGCCTATAATCTAGGAGTCCTAGACATGGTTGGGTTACCCACGACCGCATTAATGAGAATCCCGTAATTGAGGGAACACGGTCTCCGCTTCGGCAAGACGTGTCAAGAAACCGCCTCGCGTTATGTGTGGAGCTGGTTAAAAGGAACGGTTCGAATAATCACCGGGCCATGACATAATGTCATGCTGCCAAAACAAGCCAGCAAATTAGATCTGCGGAAAAATTATTCTCTCTGCGGTGGAATGTGGAACTTATTTTGCAGGGTCGGACACTATCCTCGTATTCAAATTCTTCTTTGATATATTCGGAGAAGGAACCCGCTGTGCAATGCCGAAGACAATACTGCGCGTCGAACTCATCGTCATTGAATCCTGGTTCAGGGGCTACTGAGGGAGTCCTGGATTAGGGGGTCTCCGGACAGCCGGACTATCTCCATTGGCCGGACTGTTAGACTATGAAGGTACAAGATTGAAGACTTCGCCTCGTGTCCGATGGAACTCTACTTGGCGTGGAAGGCAAGCTAGGCGATACATATATGGATATCTCCTCCTTTATAACCAACCTTGTGTAACCCTAACCCTCTCCGGTGTCTATATAAACCAAAGGGTTTTAGTCCATAGGACAACAATCACAACATACAATCATACCATAGGCTAGCTTCTAGGGTTTAGCCTCTCTGATCTCGTGGTAGATCTACTCTTATACTACCCATATCATAAATATTAATCAAGCAGGACGTAGGGTTTTACCTCCATCGAGAGGGCCCGAACCTGGGTAAAACTTCGTGTCCCCTGCCTCCTGTTACCATCCGGCCTAGACACACAGTTCGGGACCCCCTACCCGAGATCCGCCGGTTTTGACACCGACACCGGGGTTGCTGCCCCTCGATCTGGATCAGGACGAGGGGGGCAGAGGAGCGAGGGAAACATGGGGGAGTGGGGGCGCGTGGGGAGGGAGTGGGGGAACGGGGCGACCGGGTTAGGGTTAGCGAGGGAGTGGGTGTTAGGTAGGCGCGGCTGGGACAGCCTGGGGGTTACCTGGGTCGAATGCCCAGTGAGGGGCGGGGCCTCTCCCCTTTTCTTATATTTTTTTAAATGAAAAACCTTTTCCGTTTTCCTTATTAAAGGGCATTTAAACACTTTATAAAAGGTTGGTTCCACCACCAAAATTAGTTAGGGATTATTTGCCACATGATGAACATTTTAGATTTCATGTCTGAGCATTTTTGAATTTCACTCATAGTTTGAAAATGAATTCAACTGGAATTTGAAAAAGAGAGGAGACAATGATGATCAAACACTTGTTTAGAAAAATGATTAACTTAACCCCAGGGGTTACTGTAGCATCATTACACCAGGGTGTTACAACTGGCCCCATGATACGTCTCCAACGTATCTATAATTTTTTATTGTTCCATGATATTATATTATCTATTTTGGATGTTTTATATGCATTAATATGCTATTTTATATTATTTTTGGGACTAACCTATTTAACCTAGAGCCCAGTGCTAGTTCCTATTTTTTCCTTGTTTTAGAGTCTCGCACAAAAGAAATATCAAACGGAGTCCAAACGGAATGAAACTTTCGCGCTGATTTTTCTTGGACCAAAAGACATCCAGAGGAATTGGAGTACACGTCAGGGAAGCCACGAGGCATCCACAAGGACGGAGGGTGCGCCCCCCACCATTGTGGGCCCCTCGTGACTCCACCGACATATTTCTTCCGCATATATATATATTCTCAAATACCCCAAAACCTTCCAGGGGAGCCACGAAACCACTTTTCCACCGCCGCAACCTTCTATACACGTGAGATCCCATCTAGGGGCCTTTTCCGGTGTCCTGTCAGAGGGGGATTCAATCACGGAGGGATTCTACATCAACACCATTGCCTCTCCAATGAAGCGTGAGTAGTTTACCACAGACCTACAGGTCCATAGCTAGTAGCTAGATGGCTTCTTCTCTCTCTTTGATTCTCAATACCATGTTCTCCTTGATGTTCTTGGAGATCTATCTGATGTAATACTTTTTTGCGGTGTGTTTGCCGAGATCCGATGAATTGTGGATTTATGATCAGCTTATCTATGAATATTATTTGAATCTCCTCTGAATTCTTATATGCATGATTTGATATCTTTGCAAGTCTCTTCGAACTATCGATTTGGTTTGGCCAACTAGATTGGTTTTTCTTGCAATGGGAGAAGTGCTTAGCTTTGGGTTCAATCTTACGGTGTCCTTTCCCAGTGACAGTAGGATAACAAGATGGGGTTTTCATCATATTGCTTGAGTTAATTCCGCTACATCATGTCATCTTACTTAATGCGTTACTCTGTTCTTCATGAACTTAATACTCTAGATGTAGGTAGGAGTCGGTCGATGTGTGCAGTAATAGTAGTAGATGGAGAATCGTTTCGGTCTACTTGACACGGAAGTGATGCCTATATTCATGACCATTTCCTTAGATATCGTCATAACTTTGCACTTTTCTATCAATTACTCGGCAGTAATTTGTTCAACCACCGTAATATTTTCTATCTTGAGAGAAGCCTCTAGTGAAACCTATGGCCCCCAGGTCTATTTTCCATCATATAATCTTCTATTTTCCATCATATAAGTTTCTGATCTACAATTTTAGTTTCTGATTTACTTTCTTTGCAATATTTTACATTTCGTTCCATAAACCAAAAATACCAAAAATATTACTTTACTATTTATCCATCTATATCAGATCTTTCTTTGAAAATAATCATGAAGGGATTGACAACCCCTTTGTCGCGTTGGGTGCAAGTTGGTGTTTGTTTGTGTAGGTATTCGGTGGCTTGTGCGTTGTCTCCTACTGGATTGATACCTTGGTTCTCAAAAGCTGAGGGAAATACTTACTCTAGTTTGCTGCATCACCCTTTCCTCTTCAAGGGAAAAACCAACACAAGCTCAATATGTAGCAGGAAGAATTTCTGGCGCCGTTGCCGGGGATATCTAAGCCAAGCCAAGACATACCAAGTAACCATCATAAACTCTCATCCCTCGCATTACATTATTCGCCATTTGCCTCTCGTTTTCCTCTCCCCCACTTCTAAAACGATTTTCGAAAAGATTCACCTTTTCTTCGCCCCTCTTCCGTTCGTCTTCTTCGTTTGCTTTTTGTGTGCTTGTGTGTTGGATTTCTTGCTTAGTCATGATGGCTCAAGATAATACCAAATTGTGTGACTTTTCCGATACCAACAACAATGATTTTATTAGTACTCCGATTGCTCCTGCTACTAATGCGGAATCTTGTGAAATTAATGTCACTTTGCTGAATCTTGTTATGAAAGATCAATTTTTCCAGCCTTCCCAATGAAGATGCCGCATCCCATCTTAATAATTTCGTTGATTTGTGTGATATGCAAAAGAAAAAAGATGTGGATAATGATATTGTTAAATCTAAGCTATTTCCGTTCTCACTTCGAGATCATGCTAAAACTTGGTTTTCATCTTTGCCTAAAAATAGTATTGATTCATGGAATAAGTGTAAAGATGCTTTTATTTCCAAGTATTTTCCTCCCGCTAAGATCATCTCCCTTAGGAATGATATTATGAATTTTAAGCAACTTGATCATGAACATGTTGCACAATCTTGGGAGAGGATGAAATTAATGATTATAAATTGCCCTACTAATGGTTTGAATTTGTGGATGATTATACAAAACTTTTATGCCGAATTGAATTTTGCTTCTAGAAATCTTTTAGATTCGGCCGCGGGAGCTACTTTTATGGAAATTACTTTAGGAGAAGCTACTAAACTCCTAGATAATATTATGGTTAATTATTCTTAATGGCATACCGAAAGATCTTCCACTAGTAAAAAATGCATGCGATTGAAGAGATTAATGTGTTGAGTGGAAAGATGGATGAGCTTATGATATTATTTGCTAGCAAGAGTGCTCCTACTGATCCTAATGATATGCCTTTGTCTACTTTGATTGAGAATAATAATGAATCTATGGATGTGAATTTTGTTGGTAGGAACAATTTTGGCAATGACGCGTATAGAGGTAATTTTAATCCTAGGCGTTTCCTAGTAATTCCTATAATAATTATGGCAATTCCTACAACAATTCTTATGGAAATTATAATAATATGCCCTCTGATTTTGAGAATAGTGTTAAAGAATTTATGAGTTCGCAAAAGAATTTCAATGCTTTGATTGAAGAAAAATTGCTTAAGATTGATGATTTGTTAAGGAGCATGGATAGAATTTCTGTTGATGTTGATTCTTTGAAACTTAAATCTATTCCACCTAAGCATGATATCAATGAGTCTCTCAAATCCATGAGAATTTCCATTGATGAGTGCAAAGAAACAACCGCTAAGATGCGTGCTAAAAAAGATTGGTTTATAAAAGCGTGTCCTTCTAGTTTCCGTGAGAATAATGATGAAGATATTAAAGGGATTGATGCGACTCCTATTGAATCTTTGTTTTCCAATTTAAATCGTGATAAAGATGGGACTGAGATGAGTCAACTTTGGTTAGAAGGCATCCCAATGATCTGGAGTTTTTAGATCTTGATGCAAAAATTGATAAAAGTGGGATTGGAGAGGTCAAAACTTTAGGTAGCAATGAAACCACTCTTTTGGATTTCAAGGAATTTAATTATGATAACTGTTCTTTAATATATTATAATTCCTTTTTGCAATCCATGTTGAATTCTCCTCATGCTTATAGTCAAAACAAAGATTTTACTAAACATATCATTGATGCTATGATGCAATCTTTCAAAGAAAAACTTGAATTGGAAGTTTCTGTCCCTAGAAAACTTTATGATGAATGGGAACCTACTATTAAGATTAAAGATTATGAATTTCATTCTTTGTGTGATTTGGGTGCTAGTGTTTCCACGATTCCAAAAACTCTTTGTGATGAGGTTTCCGAGAATTTGATGATTGTTGCTTAAATTTGCATCTTGCGGATTCCACTATTAAGAAACCTATGGGAAGAATTAATGATGCTCTTATTGTTGCGAATAGGAATTATGTGCCCGTAGATTTTATTGTTCTTGATATAGATTGCAATCCTACTTGTCCTATTATTCTTGGAAGACCTTTCCTTAGAATGATTGGTGCAATTATTGATATTAAAGAAGGAAACAATAGATTTCAATTTCCTTTAAGGAAAGGCATGGAACACTTCCCTAGAAAGAAAATAAATTTGCCTTACGAATCTATTATGAGAGCCACTTATGGATTGCATGCCAAAGATGATAACACTTAGATCTATTCGTGTTTTGTGCCTTGCTGAGGGCGTTAAACAATAGCGCTTGTTGGGAGGCAATCCAATTTTTTTGTTTTTTTGTTTAGGTCCTGTTTTGCAATGAATAATTCTTCTAGCCTCTGGTTAGATGTGGTTTTTATGTTTTAATCAGTGTTTGTGCCAAGTAAGACCTTTGGGGTCATCAATAACATGCGACATATCAGAGTGAATAGCAGGAGTAGGTGTCGCAAGTTTACTCATAACAGAAGGTGAATCAAGTGCAGCGCTAGATGGCAGTTCCTTATCTCCCCTCGTAGTTGAGGGAAAAATCTTGGTTCTTTCATATTTCAAATTCCTCATTGTGGTCAACAGATATAAATCCCAAGTGACTCAAAGAATAGAGCTATGCTCCCCAGCAATGGCGCCAGAAAATAGTCTTGATAAGCCACAAGTATAGGGGATCGCATCAGTTTTCGAGGGTAGAGTATTCAACCCAAATTTATTAATTCGACACAAGGGGAGCCAAAGAATATTCTCAAGTATTAACAGTTGAGTTGTCAATTCAACCGCACTTGAAAGACTTAATATCTGCAGCAAAGTATTTAGTAGCAAAGTAATATGGAAGTAGCGGTAACGGTAGCAAAAGTAACAGTAGCAGTTTTATAGCAAGCGTAATAGTGGCAATGGTAAAGTAACTAAGCGGAGATCAATATGTGAAAAGCTCGTAGGCAATGGATCAGTGATGGATAATTATGTCAGATGCGATTCCTCATGCAACAGTTATAACCTAGGGTGACACAGAACTAGCTCCAGTTCATCAATATAATGTAGGCATGTATTCCGAATATAGTCATACGTGCTTTTGGAAAAGAACTTGCATGCCATCTTTTTTCCTACCCTCCCGTGGCAGCGGGGTTCTATTCGAAACTAAGAGATATTAAGGCCTCCTTTTAATAGAGTATCGGACCAAAGCATTAACACTTAGTGAATACATGAACTCCTCAAACTACGGTCATCACCGGTAAGTATCCCGATTATTGTCACTTCGGGGTTAACGGATCATAACACATAATAGGTTACTATAGACTTGCAAGATAGGATGAAGAACTCACATATGTTCATGAAAACATTATAGGTTCAGATCTGAAATCATGGCACTCGGGCCCTAGTGACAAGCATTAAGCATAGCAAAGTCATAGGAACATCAATCTCAGAACATAATGGATACTAGGGATCAAACCCTAACAAAACTAACTCGATTACATGATAAATCTCATCCAACCCATCACCGCCCAGCAAGCCTACGATGGAATTACTCATGCACGGTGGTGAGCATCATGAAATTGGTGATGGAGGAAGGTTGATGATGATGATTGTCGGTGTCAAAACCGGCGGATCTCGGGTAGGGGGTCTCGAACTGTGTGTCTAGGCCGGATGGTAACAGGAGGCAAGGGACACGAAGTTTTACCCAGGCTCGGGCCCTCTTGATGGAGGTAAAACCCTACGTCCTGCTTGATTAATATTGATGATATGGGTAGTACAAGAGTAGATCTACCACGAGATCGGAGAGGCTAAACCCTAGAAGCTAGCCTATGGTATGATTGTTGTTCTGTATGTTTTCCTACGGACTAAAACCCTCCGGTTTATATAGACACCGGAGAGGGTTAGGGTTACACAAAGTCGGTTACAATGGTAGGAGATCTATATATCCGTATCGCCAAGCTTGCCTTCCACGCCAAGGAAAGTCCCTTCCGGACACGGGACGAAGTCTTCAATCTTGTATCTTCATAGTCCAGGAGTCCGGCTGAAGGTAGAGTCCGGCCATCCGGACACCCCCTAATCCAGGACTCCCTCAGTAGCCCCTGAACCAGGCTTCAATGACGACGAGTCCGACGCGCAGATTGTCTTCGACATTGCAAGGCGGGTTCCTCCTCCAAGTACTTCATATAAGAGTTTGAACACAAAGATAGTGTCCGGCTCTGCAAAATAAGTTTCCACATATTGCCATAGAGAGAATAATATTTACACAAATCTAATCTGCTAACGTATTCCATAGTGTGACATCGCACCACGGCCAAGCCTTTATTCGAATCGTTTTATTGTCCCACCTCAGCGTGTCATGCGAGGCGGTTTCCTTGGCACGTCTCGTCGAAGTAGAGATCGTGTCCCCTTATTCCGGGATTCTCATCAATACGGGCGTGGGTAACCCAACCATGCCATTGATTACGACGCTTGGAGATAAGCGAGTTTTACCAGGCTGGTGGGGACATGCAGTTGCATCCACCCATATAAGGGGATAAGGATCCACCTTTTCACCTACGCCTTCTTCCTCCTTTGCCTATCCATTTTCGCGCACTTGAACTCCAGCGCCCAAGTCCGCACTCCCCACCTCAACCTTTTCCAGCCATGTCCAGAGCAGGAGGCAAGTGGATGGTCTCCTCCGTCACGGAGGGACACATCAAAAAACTGAGGAAGGCCGGATACTTGTCTAACGACATCGCGTACCGGCTTCCTGAAGAGGGGCAGCTCCTCCCCACCCCAAGGCCCCATGAGAGGGTAGTGTTCCTTCCCCACTTCCTCCACGGACCGGGCTTTCCTATCCACCCATTCGTCCGGGGACTCATGTTCTACTACGGCCTGGATTTCCATGATCTGGCTCCGAACTTCATCCTCAACATCTCGGCGTTTATCGTCGTGTGCGAGGCTTTCCTCTGCATCCGCCCCCACTTCGGCCTATGGCTCAAGACTTTCAATGTCAAGCCGAAGGTGGTGCGCGGCAACCAGGCGGAGTGCGGAGGCGCCATGGTGGGCAAGATGCCCAATGTCTTATGGCTCAAGGGATCCTTTGTGGAGACCCTGAAGGGGTGGCAATCGGGGTGGTTTTACATCACCAAGCCGCGCGACCCTGAGTGGGTCGCAGCCCCCGAGTTCTGGTTCGGACCCCCAACGCGGCTCACGTCCTAGAAAGAGAAGGGCCTGTCGTGGGGCAGCAAAGAAGAGGTGACTGGACTGCAAACATGCATCCAAACCCTGGTGAACAAGAAGCTCAAGCTTGTCAACGTAGTCCAGGTTATGCTCATCCGCCGGATCCTCCCGTGTCAACAACGGGCCTTCAATCTGTGGGAGTTCAACCCGGCACAGCACTGAACTCTGAGCAGGCTCTTCGACATGACGTACGAAGATGCCTGGAAGGTGCTTTTCAAGGGCGCCGAGGCTCCCGTATCCGCTACCCAGGACCGCGGATTCAGCGCGTAGCGTCACGCTAGCGTGGTAAGTTGTTTGTACCTTTTACAGGGTATTAGTTTTTCATAGTTTAACTCTATGCGGGATCTAAGCTCCCTTACCTTTGATAGGATTGGCAGGCGAAGTCCGGACAGATCGACTGTCCGGCTCCTTTACCCGAAGACCCAGCCGATGCCCGCTTGGCAAAGCTGCTGGTTCCGGCACCCTATGTGGTGTCGGAGAAGAAGGCCACGAAGAAGGCCACTGGGACTCGAAAAAGTGCCCGGCGCCAGGAGGTGTCGGGTTCATCATCCGATGGCTCCAAGGCGCATTCCTCCCGTGAAGACGAGGAGGAGGAAGAAGAGACCTCTCCCCCTCCAGCGGGAGGAGAGAAGAAAAGGAAGGCCGCCCTCAGTGGGGAGGCCAAAGGGTCCAAGAAGGGGAAAACCCTTCCTCCGGACTACTCCACCAACACCGACGACGGCGGAGAGGAGTGGCCGCTCAGGGCCAAGCCCCTGGCGAAATCGTAAGTGTCCGGATACCAGAGTAATTCATAGTATTCCTTTATTGCACAGCTTTCCCTTATGTCGAATATGATTATGCAGCCCACCCAAAGACCGGCTCGACGCGTCGTCGAGCGGTTCACTGGACTCATCGGATGTGAATTCGCTTCCGACGGCCACCTCCCCCCGCCCTACGGACGACGCCGAAGTATTTTCCCAATAGGTTCCAAGCCAGGAGGAGGTGGTCCTGGAGGCGCTGCAAGGCGACCTCCCGGACTCCAGGAGTAAAGGGGATAAAACCCCCCAGGGCTCCAAGTCCGGCCCTAGGCCGGACACCGCTCCGGAACCTTCAAAGGTTCCAGAGTCCGGCGGGCAACCTCCTTCCAAGAGGAGCAAGCCCACCATGCCGGTGACCCCTGTCCAACCGGAGGCGCCGGATAATGTGTTGGAGGTGCTCAAAGGCGCCTCCATCGACGAGGAGCACCGCACCATTATGAGTGTGGTGGTCCAGAATGTTCAGTCCGCCAAGAGCGGACTGACTGAAGCTTGTGCTAGCCTTTTAACAGGCTTTGAGGTAAGTAAAGAATGTGTAAATAATATTACCGCATAGACAGTAGCCCCTGATGCTCTGTTTGGCGTTCGAGAAGAAAAGCCGAATAGAGCATCAAATAAAATTCGCAGGAGTCTAACAAAAAGGAGTCAATATGCGCATGCAGGCTTCTCTGCTGGCGTCCGCCGCACTGACTGCGGAAGTGGACACGCTAAAGCAAAACCTCGAGCAGTCCGAGCAAGAGCTGGGGCGTGCCAAGAAGCAGCTTGAGGACAAGGAAGGTAAGAAATACCTTGTTTAAATATATATAAAAAAAGTGCAATTGCAAAAAATGACAGGATTATCAAGGCTATTGTAGGGGCCACGTCTGAGGTGGCGACCCTTAAGCAAGTGCTGGTCGAGGCCGAGAAGAGGGCGGCCACTGAGTGCACTGAGCGGGAGAAGTATGAGGCCCAGGTTGGCAAGGTGCGGCAAGAGCTCCAGGCTCTCATAAAAACATGAGAGTTTGGAGCTTGACTCAAAGACACGAGCGTCCGAGCTCGCGATGGCTATTGAAAATGCCAAGTCTGCCAAGGCCGAATCCCAGAAGACCCTCCAGGAGTTGGATGCGGTGAAAAAGATAGCGGCGGGTAAGGCATTCTTTATGCAAATCAAACACATAAACATGAGTTACTTGTTACTTACCCGAATCCAGAGCTCTCCAGGAGCATTCGCAGATCTTCCCCGTAGCGTGTCCAATGCCGCCGCATTCTATCGAGCCGAGGAGGGCAGCTCGACAGAGAAGGTGTTCTGGTCTTAGTATGATGAGGCCGGACACCCCGTGCCCCTGAGTGACCAGCTGAAGCAACTGGTCGAGCTCCACAAGGCGACCGAACAGGCCATGAAGGGCCTCATAGTTCGGCTATGGCCTGGAGAGGCTCTGCCTGGGAGCTATTTCGGGCTGGTGCGACGGCTGGTGGGGGCCTATCCAAGGCTCGAAGTCATCAAGCGCTCCGTCTGCATTGAAGGTGCCCGTAGGGCCCTTGCCCGTGCTAAGGTGCACTGGGGCAACCTGGATGCTGAGAAGCTTGTGAAGGATGGGCCACCGCCGGGGAAAGAGCATCGCAAGCCCGAGAATTATTATACGGATGTTCTGAAGGGTGCCCGCCTTGTGGCGGATGAATGTTCCAGGGATGTAATTTTTGAGTAAAACTCGCTCGTTTTGTCCTGTGCACAGAAAACTTGTTCATATGCGCTAAGTAATGCTGTTGGAATTTAAAATATTACCTTCTGTGCGGCTGTTTATCAATTCTGAGAGATGGCGAGTCATCGGCTTCTGCCCCCATGCCGCAAGTGCTGGGGTGTTCGGGGATAAACCTGAGCGCTCTTTTCCCCATGTTTGGGTCCTTCGAGGGAGGCGCTCGGCTCAATGAACAAGGCAATCGGACTATAATGCATGAACACTCTCACTTAGCCATAGAATTCTATAATTTTAAATTTCGGCGAAGCCCCTGGTATTCGGAAGACCGAGTTTGGGGCGCTATCCACGCCTTGGACGGACAGAGCCGACGCCTCGCTCTAAGCGGCATAAGTCTTTAGGGACTCGAAAAACCTCTCGAACAGCGACCAACTCTCGCTTCATCATGACAGTCAGTTTTAGCTTTCTCTACTGAGGTGCTCGACCCAGCTCAACTGGGGCACAATCGCAGTAGTTCTCCTAGTGCTACCTTAGCCGACACAGCGGAACGTAAGGCACCAAAACATAGGAGCCAGGCAAACCCAACTATTGACCCAAGACATGATTCGAAGCCGATGCATATAATGCTATAAGTTTGGGGTGCCGCACTTGTTAAAGTGTTCGGACTTCTCACACCATATTGAGGGATACTAAAGCCCCTGGCGTATTTTGGCCGTACCAAAGTGTACGGGTGCAACATGTCGTTAAGGAACATATATTTGTAAAAAAAAGAGTAATGCAAAAATAGACAAAAGCTATGCATTGTTTATTAAAAAGGGCTGCGATCAAAGAAGAACGATACAAATAATGCGATAAGCAAAAGGTTGGACTATTTAACATGTCCGTTCCAGGGGCAGGCTGCGGAATGGTATGCGAAACAGGTATACTGCTCGTGATAGAGACCACCTGGGAGTTCCGTAATGCGGCATGGCTTGTGTGCTTCCCTGGTTCTTGCATCGTTTGTGCGGCAATTGAACTGCCGAACAGGCCTTCCGAGGAATGGAGTCCTGAAAGTAAGACAAAATTAAAAATCGGCAGCCCCTGGTGCGGTTTAAGCCGTGTTTCGGGCGTGCCGTGATGGTGCCCCTCCCCCTGTAGCCATGGTATTTCTAGTGCGTAGTTATGTACGCGAAGCACTGGCGTCGCATTTTTGCGAGGGCTGGGGTTGGGGCCGCATTGCTACACCTGCTTGGAACGTGCCAGGCGGTCTTGTTGTAGGTTACTCCGGGCGCGCTTGACGGTGTCCGGACGTTTAATGGCCGGACTGGAGAACTGCTTGGCGAGGCTGCTTTGTACTTCCGCTGCAAGGGCCCCCGTGTGCTCCTCCGTTCGGAGGGAGCGTTCGGTGTTTCCATTGACCGTAATTACTCCTCGAGGGCCTGGCATCTTGAGCTTAAGGTATGCGTAGTGCGGTACCGCATTGAACTTGGCGAATGCGGTTCGCCCGAGCAGTGCGTGATAGCCACTGCGGAATGGGACTATGTCGAAGATTAACTCCTCGCTTCGGAAATTATCCGGAGATCCGAAGACCACTTCAAGTGTGACTGAGCGTGTACAGTTGGCCTCTACACCTGGTATTACGCCTTTAAAGGTCGTTTTGGTGGGCTTAATCCTCGAGGGATCTGTGCCCATTTTCCGCACAGTATCCTGGTAAAGCAGGTTTAGGCTGCTGCCGCCGTCCATAAGGACTCTAGTGAGATGAAATCCGTCAATAATTGGGTCTAGAACCAATGTGGCGAATCCGCCATGACGGGTGCTAGTGGGATGGTCCCTTCGATCAAAGGTGATCGGGCAAGAGGACCATGGGTTGAACTTTGGGGCGACTAGCTCTACCGCGTATACGTCCCTTAACGCGCGCTTCCGCTCCCTCTTGGGGATGTGGGTTGCGTATATCATGTTCACCGTCCGCACTTGTGGGGGAAAAACCTTCTGTCCAGTGTTGTTCGGCGGCCGGGGCTTTTTGTCGTCATCGCTATGCAGCCCCTTGTAGGTATTTTCGGCATTTAACTTGCCTGCCTGCTTGAACACCCAACAATCCCTGTTGGTGTGATTGGCCGGCTTTTCGGGGGTGCCATGTATCTGGCACAAGCGGTCGAGTATTCGGTCCAAACTGGACGGGCCCCTAGGATTTCTTTTGAATGGCTTTTTCCGCTGACCGGATTTATAGCCTCTGAATCCGGCATTAACTGCCGTATCCTCAGCATTGTCGCCGTTAATGTGGCGTTTCTGCTTGTTGCGACGCGACCTGCCACTACTGTCCCTGGTATCCGAATTACCAGGGTTCTTGGTCATATTGTTGCTACTAGCAAGCCAGCTGTCTTCTCCCGCGCAAAAGCGGGTCATGAGTGTCTTGAGTGCTGCCATAGATTTCGGCTTTTCCTGTCCAAGGTGCCGGGAAAGCCACTCGTCACGGATATTGTGCTTAAGGCTGCTAGGGCCTCTGCGTCAGGACAGTCGACTATTTGATTTTTCTTTGTTAGGAACCGTGTCCAGAATTGCCTGGCCGATTCCTCTGGCTGTTGAATTACGTGGCTTAGGTCATCGGCGTCTGGTGGTCGCACATAAGTGCCCTGGAAATTGTCGAGGAATGCGGCTTCCAGGTCCTCCCAACAACTGATTGATCCTGCTGGCAAGCTGTTAATCCAATGCCGAGCTGGTCCTTTAAGCTTGAGTGGGAGGTATTTGATGGCGTGGAGATCATCGCCGCGGGCCATGTGGATATGAAGGAGATAATCCTCGATCCATACCGCAGGATCTATTGTGCCATCATATGATTCGATGTTTACGGGTTTGAAACCCTCGGGGATTTGATGATCCATTACTTCGTCTGTGAAGCATAGTGGGTGTGCGGCGCCTCTGTACTGGGCTATATCACGACGTAGCTCCAATGAGCTTTGTCTACTGTGTTCGGCCCTACCGGATTTGTGTCCGGCGTGATGGTTACCGTCTCGAGTCGTGGGGCGCCCACGCGATCCGTAGATCGATCTTGTTTGCCTTGCCTTGTCCTCCAACATATCTCGCAGGTCAGGCGCATTTTCCCGTGCCTTGGTACGGGGTGCGGCTTGAGTGGAGGGCCGAGAGGCCTCTCTGTCGCGGCCACGAGCTGGCCGGTCGGCCGTATCAAGTGCTGGTGATGTAGGTTTAAGTGCTTCCTCCTTTAATCGGGGTAGAAACCTGCGCTTTGGGTAGCTCTTGGAGGGGCGTTCGAGTTTATGCTCTTCGGTCGCAAGGACTTCAGTCCATCTGTCGACTAGCGAATCTTGATCAGCTCTAAGCTGTTGCTGTTTTTTCTTGAGGCTTCTTGCCGTGGCCATAAGCCTGCGTTGAAAACGCTCTTGCTCGACGGGATCCTCTGGCACGACGAATTTGTCGTCGTCGAGGCTTGCCTCGTGTTCGGAGGGAGGCATATAATTATCGTCCTCGACCTCTCTGTCTACCGCTCTCTCATGAGGGATGGCTTCTCCATCCTCCTGTGCTGAATCTTGCTGGAGGGGGTTTTCTTTGGCACTCTTCGGAGTATTGTTATCTCCTGTGCTGGAATCACCGTATTTGCTTTGGCGGGATTTTGAGCGGCGCCGCTGACGTCGGCGCTTAGGCTGTTTCTTGGAGGGGTCATCCTCCGCTGTTCCATCGCCATCTCCTTCTTTTGGGGTGTCCACCATGTATGTGTCATATGACGAGGTGGCTTTCCAGGGCCCAATAGGCGCTGGTTTTTCATCGTCTCCTGCATCGGCGTCCATACCGTCGATGTCTTCGGAGTCGAAGTTGAGCATGTCGGTTAAATCGTCGAAAGTGGCTACAAAGTGGGTGGTGGGTGGGTCTTTGAATTTCTTCATTGTCCGTATCCCAACCTTGCTGACCATAGTCCGGCCAGGGCTCTCCTGATAAAGAGAGAGACTTTAGTGTCTTCAAAATATCGCCGAAAGGCGAGTGCTGAAAGATGTCCGCGGCAGTAAACTCCATGATCGGCGCCCAATCGGATTCGATCGGCAGGGGCGCGGAGGGTTCGGAGTCCGGAGAGGAGTCCAGCTCCTTGGAGTCACGAGTCTCGCGGAGTGCGGGGCTGGTGTTCGGCTCGATCGCCGTTGGGATCGCAGCCCCCGAGGCGGCGTCCAACCACCCATCCTCGATCGGCGCAGTTGCCTCCGAATTAAGGGTCAAAGCCGATGCGGGTGCGGCTCCAAGGCACTGTTCGGCGGCAGAGCTAGATCATGCTCGTCATGATAGTGCGGCGCGCTCGGCAGTGGCTCGAATCCATCAAATATCAGTCCCCGCGGATGTCAGTCGTGTAGTTTAAACTTCCAAATCTAACCTGACGACCAGGGGAATAGCTTTCGATCTGCTCCAGATGACCAAGTGAATTGGCCCGCAGTGCAAAGCCGCCGAAGACGAAGATCTGTCTGGGGAGTAAGGTCTCACCCTGGACTGCATCGCTATTGATGATCGTAGGAGCCATCAAGCCTAACGGCGATGACACAAAGGAACTCTCAATGAAAGCACCAATGTCGGTGTCAAAACCGGTGGATCTCGGGTAGGGGGTCCCGAACTGTGCGTCTAGGCCGGATGGTAACAGGAGGCAAGGGACACGAAGTTTTACCCAGGTTCGGCCCTCTTGATGGAGGTAAAACCCTACGTCCTGCTTGATTAATATTGATGATATGGGTAGTACAAGAGTAGATCTACCACGAGATCGGAGAGGCTAAACCCTAGAAGCTAGCCTATGGTATGATTGTTGTTCTGTATGTTGTCCTACGGACTAAAACCCTCCGGTTTATATAGACACCGGAGAGGGTTAGGGTTACACAAAGTCGGTTACAATGGTAGGAGATCTATATATCCGTATCGCCAAGCTTGCCTTCCACGCCAAGGAAAGTCCCTTCCGGACACGGGACGAAGTCTTCAATCTTGTATCTTCATAGTCCAAGAGTCCGGCTGAAGGTATAGTCCGGCCATCCGGACACCCCCTAATCCAGGACTCCCTCAACGATGGCGACGGATTCCCCTCTCCGGAGCCCCGAACAGACTCCAGAACAGCCCTCTCAAGAGAGATTAGGGATTGGCGGCAGCTCCGTATCGTAAAACGCGATGAATCCTTCTCTCTCATTTTTTCTCCCCGAACGTGAATATATAGAGTTGGAGTTGAGGTCGGTGGAGCATCAGGGGGCCCACGAGGCAGGGGGCGCCCCCCCCACCCTCGTGGACAGGGTGTGGGCCCCCTGGCGTTGGTTCTTTTGCCAATATTTTTTATATATTCTAGAAATATTCTCCATGAAGTTTCAGGTCATTCCGATAACTTTTATTTCTGCACAAAAATAACACCATGGCAATTCTGCTGAAAACAGCGTCACTCTGGGTTAGTTCCATTCAAAGCATGCAAGTTAGAGTCCAAAACAAGGGCAAAAGTGTTTGGAAAAGTAGATACGATGGAGACGTATCAGGCGAAAAAGGCAAATCTTTTTTTATTTTTCTGAAAACGTTTTAGAAGTGGGGGAGAGGAAAATGAGAGGCAAATGGCAAATAATATAATGCAAGAGATGAGAGTTTATGGTGGGTACTTGGTAGGCTTGATGTAGACCTCCCTGTCAACGACGCCAGAAATTCTTCCTGCTACTTCTTGAGCTTGTGTTGGTTTTTCCTTGAAGAGGAAAGGGTGATGTAGCAAAGTAGAGATAAGTATTTCCATCAGTTAGAGAACCAAGGTATCAATCTAGTAGGAGGTACAAGCAAGTCTCCAATCTATGCACCTGCACAAACAATCAAACACTTGCACCCAACGCGATAAAGGGGTTGTCAATCCCTTCACGGTCAATTGCAATGGTGAGATATAATAGAGATACTTATAAAAGATTGCTAAAATGTAAAACTAAATAAAAGTAAATAAATTGCAGCAACGTATTTTCGGGTTTTTTGGTTTATAGATCTGAAAATATATGATGGAAAATAGACCCGGGGGCCATAGGTTTCACTAGAGGCTTCTCTCTTGAAGGCAAAAAATACAGTGGGTGAACAAATTACCATCGAGCAATTGATAGAAAAGCGCAAAGTTATGACGACATCGAAGGCAATGATTATGCATATAGGCATCATGTCCGTGTTAAGTAGACCGACTCATGCATGCATCTACTACTATTACTCCACACATCGACCGCTATCCAACATGCATCTAGAGTATTAAGTTCATAAAGAACGGAGTAACACATTAAGTAAGATGACATGATGTAGAGCGATAAACTCAAGAAATATGATGAAAACCCCATCTTTTTATCCTTGATGGCAACAATACAATACGTGCCTCGCTACCCCTACTATGTCACTGGGTGAGGACACCGCTAGATTGAACCCAAAACTAAGCACCTCTCCCATTGCAAGAAATACCAATCTAGTTGACGAAACCAAACCGATTATTCGAAGAGAAATACAAAGATAACAAATAATGCATATAAGAATTCAGAGGAGAGTCGAATAATATTCATACATAATCTGATCATAAATCCACAATTCATCATATCTCGACAAACACACCGCAAAAGAATATTACATCGGATAGAACTCCAAGAACATCGAGGAGAACATGGTATTGAAGAACATAGAGAGAGAGAGAAGAAGCCATCTAGCTACTAGCTATGGACCCGTAGGTCTGAGGTAAACTACTCACGCTTCATCGGAAGGGCAATAGGGTTGATGTAGATGCCCTCCGTGATTGAATCCTCCTCCGATAGATCACCGGAAAAGGCCCCAAGACGGGATCTCACGGGAACAGAAGGTGGCGGTGGTGGAAAATTATTTTCGTGGATGTTTCTGATGGTTTGGGAATATTTGGGAATTTGTAGGCCGAAGAATAGGGTTAGAGGAGCTCCGAGGGACCCACAAGGCAGGGGGTGCCCCCCTAGGGCGCGCCCTGCACCCTTGTTGTCGCCTCAGGACTCTTATGACTTGGTTCTCAAGTCCTACGTGTGTCTTCTGGTCTAAGAAAAATCATCGAAAGTTTTATTCTGTTTGGACTCCGTTTGGTATTCCTTTTTTGCGAAACTCAAAAACAAGGAAAAAACAGAAACTCGCACTAGGCTCTAGGTTAATAAGTTAGTCCCAAAATTAATATAAAATAGCATATTAATGCATTTAAAACATCCAAAACAGATAATATAATAGCATGGAATGCTAAAAAATTATAGATACGTTGGAGACATATCAAGGTTGTTGGTGTAGATTGTCGTCACGATGATTGCCCCGGCGGCACTCCGGCGCCACCGGGAGAGAGAGGGGGAGAGAAGGCCCCTCCTCCTTCTTCTTCCTTGACCTCCCCCTAGATGGGAGGAGAGTTCCCCCTCTGGTCCATGGACTCCATGGCAGTGGAGGAGCGGGAGCCCCTCCGATATTGGCTCTCCCTCTCCATTCTCTTCTATTTCGCATTCCTATTTTCTGTCCGAAAACCATTTCTTATATTCCCGAAGATCCTTAACTCCGATTGCGCTGAGATTTTAACACGATTTTCCGGATATAAGATTCCTTGAGCCCGAAGTAGAGCTCCAACTGACTTACTAAGAGGGCACAACCCACCACCACGCGCCTGGGCTGCCTGGCACGCCCAAGTGCCTTGTGGTGTCTGTGGGCCCCCATTTGCGTTGATTCCACCTCCCAAAAATCAAAAATATTCCAAAATAATTCTCCGCAATTTTTTATCGTGTTTGGACTTCGATTGACATGGATATTCTACGAAACAAAAAATATGCAACAAACAGGAATTGACACTAGGCACTGGATCAATAGGTTAGTCCAATAAATCATATAAAATGTTGCCAAAAATATGTGAAAGTTGTATAATGTTGGCATGAAACAATCAAAAATTATAGATACGACGAAGACGTATCACTCCACCGTCAGTGCTGGTGCCCTTGCCGAGCTCAAAGCCACCAAATACCTCCCCCACGAACCAGTAGGGTGCTACTCACTCTGTATCCGCAATCTCTACTCCACGCGAAGGAGAGCTGGTAATTTT
This sequence comes from Triticum urartu, assembly GCF_003073215.2. Classification (NCBI taxonomy): domain Eukaryota; kingdom Viridiplantae; phylum Streptophyta; class Magnoliopsida; order Poales; family Poaceae; genus Triticum; species Triticum urartu. The sequence continues at coordinate 299,273,380 of NC_053026.1, read as the reverse complement.
CATTCCGCATCTTGTCTGTGGTCTATGTTTTCACCTTCGCCCTTTTGTTCGGGGCCTTCTTTTCTATTACGGGATTGACTTTCACCATTTGGCCGCAACCTCTATTCTCCACATTGCCTCGTCTATAATTTTCTGTAAGGCCTTCCTCCGCATCGAGCCCCACTTTAGCCTATGGCTAAAAGTGTTTTGTATCAAGCAGTATTCGGTTGGTCATGAACTTGCGGAGTGCGGAGGGGTTGTGATTAGCCGTCTCGGAGGCATGGTTTGGCCTGAGGGTTCCGTCGCTAACATGGAGGAGGCCTGGCGAGGGGAATGGTTTTATGTGTAGGACTCCTCTATTGGTGGTCTTGAAGGGCTTCCCTCCTTCTCGGCCAACCTGCTCAGGTGGTTAGCCTCCTGGGTGACCAAGGGCTTAGACTGGGAGGAGGGGACCTAAGAGAGGTCAAAGTACTCCAAGGAAAACTTAAGGCCGTGGTTGGTAAGGGAATTAATCTAGCTGACAGTGTCCACATGATGCTCTATCGCCAAATCCTTCTTGTCTAGTTTCGAACACTACCAATGTGGGAGTTCAGGCCTGAGGATGATGCTGCATGGTGAAAGATTTCTTCTACGGAGCAGACTTCGGCAAGATGCGGAAGCTCCATCTTGAAAATGGTGAGGACTCCCTCCCCCTCGAGCTGAGGATATCCATCTCTACCGAGCTTTTCCTATCACCGAGGTAAATTATATTACCTAGGCATTTTTCTCTCTCAATCACATACATTTATTGTAGGATGGCTCATGATATTTTCTCTTAACATAGGTTTGCTGCATTCTGGCCGAGAAGATGAAGTCTCTGGCCCCGCTTCCTGAGGATCCTAGAACTCCCAAGCTCGAGGGGCTCCTTACTGAGGATCCGGACAAGAGGAGGGAGAGGAAGTTTAAGAAGGAGAACCCCACCATCCGAGAGGATGCCTCTGACTCTATGCAGATCAAGGAAAGGAAGAATAGGACAAAAAACTTGTCTCCTCGGGGAAGTGTGACCACCTTGGCCACTCATCAGAGTTCTTCCTCTCAGCCGAGCTCCTCTACCCAAAAGGGGAGGAAGTACATGATGAAGAATCCGTCCTTCCCGGAAAATACTCCGGGAAGTCATAAAAGCTCTTCGAGTCATATCGAATGGAGGAGTCAAGACAGAGGGGAGGAGGCAAGCTCTTCGGGGTACCGGAACCAATCCATGCTCAGGGAAACCGAAAGTCTGGATCCTCCTCGACAATATAAGTGCTTAAGGAAGGTGCATGCCGTCTCGACCTGCAAGGCATCAGTACATGTGGAGGTAATCAACTCGGATCCTTCTAAGGACACTCTTCCCCAACGCGACCGTCTTGATTCCCGGAGGTAATTTTCATTTTACCCAAGGCACCGTGCTCCCCCTGGTTTATTTTATCTTGAGGCAGCGGTCGTTCTTATTCTGTGCCACCCACAGCGATCAACCCACCAAAGGAAATTCTGGCACCCAAACCTCCTCGTTCGGAGTTGAAGCTCTGCCTATTACCAACCTTGGAATGATCTTGCTACCAAGGTGGGATTGGTAGATGTAGGCAACTTTAAAGAGTTCCTCCATTCCCCAAGGACACATGGTCGTGCTTGAAAGGATCCTAACCCAGTTCTGTTCTGCCGAGGCTGCGATGCTGGACATGTTCTCTGACCTTGCCAAGGGTTTTGAGATATGTGATCGGCTAAGCCTCTAGCGTTAGTTTTATGACTCGGCACAGGGCGTTAAAATTTTCCGAGGATGATTTAAGCATCATTCGAGGCTAGAAATTTATATGCTAACAAATAGCACATAAAAAGTTTTTTACCCTATGTGGGAATGCAGTATCCCCTAAGCCTTAAGTTAGTTTTGACAAAACTGGCTTGAGGGTCGAAACCTTTTCAATTTGGATTTTGCCGCAACCCCCAAGTTTTTGAATAACAACAAACATCTAGAGGGTCAAATCGTTCCTCCGACTGCAATTAGTGTATTGTGACACGCATGATTCCATGTCTTCCTCGGCCTCCAATATACAAAATCTGGAGGTTCTAAACTGCTAGCTGACACAGTTAGAGGAGGACGTGAGTATGATAGAGGAAAATATGAGGCCGTCACAAGGTAATTAATAAATACCATGTACCGTGCTTAGAATGATCAGGGATCGTAATGAAATGTTATTTTGTGCAGCGACCGAAGAGGCCTTGACTATGCTTCATGCCGAGCTATTGAAGGCACGATCCGAGTTGGAACAGCACAAGGCGACGTGATACATCAATTTTGCATCATGTGTTTCTTATTTATATTTATTGCAATTTCGACTGTTATTTCACTTTATGAAACATCAACAGGGGACCCACCACGCAGCCACAAGCCCGGGGGCATGCCCTACCCCCCAGGATGCTCCCCCTAGACTTGTGGGGCCCCTAGAAAGCCTCCAAGGCCTATCTTTTGCTATATAATGCCATTTGACCTAGAACAAAAAATCAAGAGGAAGGTTCTAGGATGAAGCGTCACCATCTCGAGGTGGAACCTGGGCAGGAGCACTTTGACTCTCCGATAGAGTGATTCCGCTAGGGAAACTTCCCTCCGGGAGGGAGAAATCGAAGCCATCGACAACACCAACGATCCTATCAACGTGGGAGGACCAATATTCATCAACATCTTCACCAACACCATCTCATATCAAACCCTAGTTCATGGTTTGTATTCATTCTTTGTCTCAAAACCTCAGATTGGTACCTGTGGGTTGCTAGTAGTGTTGATTACATCCTGTAGTTGATGTTAGTTAGTTTATTTAATGAAAAATATATATGTTCAGATCCTTAATGATATTCATTACCCCTCTGATTTTGAACATGAATATGATTTGTGAGTAGTTACTTTTGTTCTTGAGGACATGGGAGAAGTCTGGTTATAAGTAATCATGTGAATTTGGTATTCGTTCGGTATCTTGATGATATGTATGTTGTTGCTTCCTGTAGTGGTGTCGTGTGAATGTCAACTACATGACACTTCACCATACTTGGGCCTAAGGGAAGACATTGTGGAGTAGTAATTAGATGATGGGTTGCTAGATTGACAGAAGCTTAAACCCTAGTTTATGCGCTATTCCGTAAGGGGCTGATTTGGATCCATATGTTTCATGCTATGGTTAGATTTATCTTGATTGTTATTTCGTAGTTGTGGATGCTTGCGAGACGGGGTAATCATAAGTGGGAGGCTTGTTCAAGTAAGAATAGCACCCAAGCACCGGTCCACCCACATATCAAATTATCAAACTAGCGAACGTGAATCAAACAAACATGATGAAAGTGACTAAATG